>NC_084537.1:20163191-20328191 GCF_024500275.1 Phycodurus eques
CAGACGCTTGACTCATTAGCTTCATGCTCTTTAAGTATGTTTTAGCCTTTTTCACCTTGTCAATGCACCAACAGGACTCCTGAAGAGTTAGCACACAGCTACATCAACATCAACATCACACAGAAATGGCCCAAAAATCTTTTTAAAAATTAGTGATGCACATGCGCATAACATGAGTTCAGCGGGCACAATTCCTAAAGGAGGCATATGAAGCATTTCTTGAGCAATTAAAGAGTACATTTTACACAATATGTCCCCTGGAAGAGAAAAATCAGGCAAAACACAGCAGGGTAGACCATGTACAGTAAGTGAGAAGAAAAGCAGTTGAAGACGACGAGGTTGGTGAAAAATATAAGAAAGGCTTTACATTCGGGAATAAAGAACAAAAGGTGAAAGGTAAAGTCAAAGCGCATGAATTTAAAAAGAGGTGTTCTGAGCAGTATATTAAAAGTTGATGAAGTTTGAGAGCACACGGCGAGAGAGAGAAAAGACTGAAGGCAAAGCAAATATAAAAAAAAAGCAAAACAGCGAGGAGACTCACAAATGGCCGCCCGCACCAGCTCTGGCTCGGAAGCGGTGGAGCTCAGGCTGTAGCCGGCGGCGTTGACCGCCTTCACTCGGAACACGCACGTCGTCTCGCTGGTGAGGCCGTGACAAACAAACCTGAGCGCAATCCACAAAGACGGACTCAGATTGATTATTTGGGATTTTTTTTTTCTTTGCGTTAAAAGCTATGGTTAGGTGTGGCATACTTTGGGTAATATGGAGCCGATATGCTATTTAGTAATACAATGGAAGAAAAACAGTGCTGCAATTTGGAGTTTAACCATCATCATCATCATAATTTTGCTTTATTTTGGCCTTGTTTTTGTGACGCCGCCATCACAGAAGGGTACAAATGCAGGAAAAGAGGACACGTGGGATGATAACCATAGAACGGGAAATTTGAATGATCATTCTTTCATTCATGATCATAATTTTACCTTTTTATTCTGGTAAACTACAACTTCAGTCTCTTAAAATGAAGACTTTTTCTTCAAAATTCTGACAAACTTCCAGCACAATAAAACATTTTTTCATTATTACTTATTTTCGTAACGTGATTATTTTTTGCGGGGAAATACGACCACATTACGACATTAGCCCGTAAGATTCTTGTAAAATTGTAACTTTTTTTCTAAAATTACAACTTTTTTTTGTTAAACAAAGCGAAGGCAATTCGTAAAATCCGAATTTTTTTCCCTGTAAAATTGTAACTTTATCCTCACAAGAATAGGACATTTTTTTAATGGCTGATCTTCCATCCATCCATCCATTTTCTGAGCCGGTTCTCCTCACGAGGGTCGCGGGCGTGCTGGAGCCTATCCCAACTGTCATCGGGCAGGAGGCGGGGTACACCCTGAACTGGTTGCCAGCCAATCGCAGGGCACATACAACCAAACAACCAGTCGCACACACAGTCACACCTACGGGCAATTTAGAGTCTCCAATTAATGCATGTTTTTGGGATGTGGGAGGAAACCGCAGTGCCCGGAGAAAACCCACGCAGGCACGGGGAGAACATGCAAACTCCAGACAGGGGGGGCCGGGGATTGAACCCGCTTCCTCAGAACTGTGAGGCTGACGCTCTAACCAGTCGGCCACCGTGCCGCCTTAATGGCTGATCTTTTCTTGAAAAATAAAAATGTATTCTTACAATTTTATGGATTTTAGTCTCAATATTTATTTAAAAAATAATAAACTTTTACCTCGTTTTATTACAACTTCAGTACATTCTACTGAAATCTTTTTTCTCATAAGATTGATTTTAAAATTTAAACCAAAACATTTTTATTATTACTTTTTTCGCTCATACTATTACACCTTTTTTATCTCAAAAGATATATATTTTTTTCTTGTAATATTACAACCAATCAGACTTCTCTCGTAAAATTACAACTAGTTTCATAAGTTTACAACTTTTTTTTCACTGAAGAATATGGCCTTGAATTGAAAATGTGTCTTTATTCTTGTAATATTCCGACTTTATTTTTCGTAAAATGACAAATACTTGCATCTTCAATGGGAGAGTAGTTTTCATTTATTTTCATTTTATTTTAAAAAGGGTCTTACCTGGTCTGCTCGACGGGCTTGTTGTTGCACGGGATCCAGACGTCTGTGCCCACCACGCAGTATTCGATGTAGTAGTCCACCAGGTTCTTGATGTCCTTGGAGGCCCCCCAGGAGACCACCACGGAGGTGCTGCTGTTCCTGGTGGCCACGGGTTTGCCAGGAGATGAAGGCTGGTCTGTGGAGAGGCGCGTTGATGATGACGCCGTTCATGTGAATAATTGTTGTAGGTTTATGTATTTGTCTCGCCCGCTCACCGAGCACGTCGCCCACGGTGATCTCGCCGGTGGCTTCGGAGGCCTCGCCCACGCCTGCAGAGTTGCAGCAGCGCACGCGGAAGCTGTACGACTTACCTTCGGCCAGATCGAACATGGCGAAGCGAGGAGACTTGACGGGCATGCTCGTGTTCACCCTCTGCCACGTGTCTGAGCCTGAAATGCACTGAACGATTTTAAATTTTAAATTTTAAATGCAAGTTAAATGCAAGTGAGATTCTAAAAGAATCTTCTAAAAGGACATTTAGCATTAACTTTATTTTTTTTTTTCTATACTTTATTTTGCTAAAATTACAACTAGCCCAGTCAGACGACAACAAATTTATAGTTGTAAAACTATAACCTTTTTTCTTAAAATTCATGACTTTATTCTCGTAAAATGATGATCTTTTTACCCCAAAATGATGGATTATCCAGCATTTCTCACCTTCTCAATGTAATACATCACTCCTTCGTGACCCCTTTGAACGGGGGGCTTCCAGGCGAGCACCACGTAGCTCTTGGTCGCCTCGGTAACCACGACGTCAGTGGGTTCTCCAGGGACCACTCCAGCTGGGGGCACATGAAAACGACGATGGAAGACATTTGGACAAGGTGCATAAAAAAGATACAGTGCATTTGTTAAGTATTCACAGCGCTTCATTTTCCCGACATTTTATGTTACAGCCTTATTGCAAAATGCAATAAATTCACTTTTTCCTTAATTTCTTTTTCTTGAAATGTTTGACAAAATGTGGAAAAGGCGAAGCGCTGTGAATACTTTCTGAATGCACTGTGTACGAGTAAGTAAGCAAATACCAGTGTGATCCTCCTCTGTGAACTTGATCATGCCGGTCCAGGGGGCAGAAGGTCCTAAAAAAAGACCACTAATAATTTGAGAAGTTCACTTTGTTGCTTTAGTGTTCGAACCTCCTATGTTTCTCCTCACCAAGGAGGCGAGCCCTGTCGAAGGGATCCATGGCGACCACAACGTCGGAGATGCGCGACGCGCGGCTCACCCCCGCCTTGTTCAGGGCCGTCACCCTGAACACGTAGGAGCGGCCCTCCGCCAGGCCCGTGACTGGGAAGCGGGCGTACTTGACCGGGGTGTCGTTACACTGCGCCCAGTGGTGCGTTCCCACCTCACACCTACCAAAACAAATTTTGTTTTTAATAACAGCATTTTTATTGAGGGAGGCACTGGGGTTGCGGGAGGCTAACCAACCTGTCGATGTAGTAGCCCAGGATGGGGCTGCTGCCCTCGACGGCGGGCTGCTTCCAGGTCACCACCACGTAGTCTTTATTGACATCGTGGCAGCGCACATCCAGGGGGGCTACAGGGACCCCCTCCAACTCCACGTCGGCATCTGGCAACACACACACACACAAGTGCACAAAGGTGAGCAGTGGTATTTCTAAATGTGTCTGGTTTGTATTAACTGCCCAGCATCTACTATCTGACCTACTTCTTCTAGCTTAGTGTAAACCAGTATACGCTATCCAGTCAAAGGTCTTGGGACACTAACCCTAATAGACGAATGAGGTGGTGGGGCTATCGTCCTTAATCACTCAAGATCTTAACACTTGGTACATGACTGAACCCCTGACCTCAACCCCATCAAACATGAATGGAATTAACTAGAACGAACCATAGAACACAGATCAGCTCATTACCACAGACGTACTCCAAAATCTTGTGAAAAGTCTTTCTTTACAACCGAAGTCCATAAAGGCATGCTTGGAGGAGTTTGGTGAGGAACAACCTGACAGAATCCTGACCTCAACTCCATTAAAACCTTTTGAGATGAACGAAGACAGATGAACGAATGGACCCAAAATTTCCCACAGACACATGCCAAAATCTTGTAGAAAGTTTTTTTTTTTAGAACTAGGGTCCATAAAGTCATGATTGGATGAGTTTGGGGAGGAAGAACTTGACAGAACCCTGACCTCAACCCCATCAAACACCTTTAGAATGAAAATGGACGCATCAATGGACCAAAAAAAAAGATCCCAAAAAGATGCCAAAATCTTGCGAAATGTCTATCATTTTTCCATAATAGTCCCATTTTATGCTGTTTTAAACTCCAATTTCATCAGACATAAGTTGTAATACACCAGCAATGTTTAATATTACCCCAGTAAAAATGAATACCCCCACCCCCATTTGGAAAAAAAAAAACCCTACCTCTGACAAACACATAGGCAGAGTAGGTGTCATAGCCCGACTTGGTGATGACACGCATGGTGTACACGCCCTCATCTTCCTTGTTGAGGTGGACCAGAGTGAGGGTGGCGCGCTGTCCGGCCCACTGGGTGTGCACCCATTGCGATTTCTTCAAGGGGACACCTGAAGGTGGGAAAAAGTCAAAAGATTTCAGATTTCACGTTCATAAAGGCGGGTGAAACTGTCGCGACGGTGGGCCGACTCACCGTTTCTGTACCACACCACCTCAGGCTTGTAGTTCTTGACGGTGGGATACACGATAACGGTGCAGCCCAGGCTCAGCGTCTCGCCCTCGCGACCGAAGGCCACGTCGAATTTGTCCAGGATGGTGGTCTCGAACGTGACGCCGTGCTCGGAGCAGAAGCCCCCTGTCACATAGAAAACAAACTTTTCAAGCACCGCACCCCCTTCGACATCCCAACAGCACAGGTGCACCACCCCATCCGAGATTTTAAAGATGAAATGTACATAATATATCATTTTCCTTTTCTTTTCTGAAGAAAGAGATTCACATTTGGTTTATTCAGATATGTTCTAATAGTTTACTTAGAATCACATTGTTCAATACCATGTTAATTACCGGTATACTGTGTGTGTGAGTGTGGCTTTTAAGTAAACCACGTGAAAGCTAAAGCTAATGCTAAGTTATTCGGATTGACTCACGAGGTTTGGTCACAATCAGATCTCTTTCCTCATCCTGGAAGCCTGCAGAGAAAAATCAGCCATCCTTAATTAAAAGTCAAACACTATAAAGAAGGACTGAACAAAAAATCCCCAAAAATCTATTGAAAAAAGATTAACACTATAGACCTATGTATGAAATGTGTAAAATAGTTAATTTAATTAAGAAAATAATAATTTTATTTCTCAAGTTCATTATTTATGAATAATTTAATTGTACATACAAACGAATAACATAATCAAAATTAATTATCTAATAGAAGTAAAAATGTTTATTAAAAAATTGAAGCGCAGGTAAAAACATGTCAAATTGTTTATTGTAATAATAAAACAATAATTCATTCTCATTTTCAAAATGTTATTTCTAATTAATTATTTTGATTTCATTTACTATAAAACAAATGTTCAATAACTTAAACAAAGAACACAATACACCAATTTTAGGAGGGAAAAATTGTTTAATTAATGCAACAAATATTAAAGGACTCCTGGTAATGTAAATGGTCAGAGGGCCGGATTAAAGAGCAGAGCGTGCCATGTGTGGCCATACTTTGCTCTCAAAATGCTAAATGGACTGCATTTATTAAGGAAATGACGGAGCTTCGACTGTTTACTTACGTTTGACGACCACGGTGGCCACGCAGGACATTTCGCCTTTTACGTTGAGCGCAGACACACGATACGCGGCCGTGTCGAGGAAGTCGCAGCTGTGGGTGGGGGCAAAAAAACAAACCGCGTTTATCTTCATCCTACATGAACACATGCCAGCGAGGCTTGGTGATTACTAACTTCTTGATCTCCAGGTAGTGCATGTTGTAATTGCTCTCCACGGTGTACTTCTCGGAGCGTGCCTTGGCGTCGATCAGCACATTGTTTTTGTACCTTGAATGCAGCACAAACACACACACACACACACACACGCCTGCTAGTAGCATCTCGGCTAGTACGTATTAGCCGCTAGCGGCTAGCTGCCAGACCGGTGTTGGCGCCGTCCAATCCGCCGCAGCCTTGCTCCCTGCACCACGCGTAGATGCACACACCAGAGACATTTACAGGAAAGTTACCTGTTTATTACGTTCGCTAGTCCGTGAGCTCAGGAGCTAACAGCTCGCTAGACTGCGGTGAAGTTGTTTAATGCCCACATAACACACACACACGGGAAAGTTAACTTTTGATTATGTTCGCTAGTCCGCAAGCTGAACGAACAGCTCGCTAGACCAGGGTGAGGTCATTCAATCCCCATATAACATACATAGACGGGAAAGGTAACTGTATTTTATGTTCGCTAGTTTGCAATCTAAGGAGCTAACAGCTCGCTAGACCATGGTGACGTCGTTTAATACCCCCATAACACACTCACACACACGTGAAAGTTAACTGTTTATTACATTCGCTAATCCGCGAGCTAAGGAGCTAATAGCTTGCGAGACCGCAGTGAGATCGTTTAAACCTCCTCCCCATTGACACACATAAAACTCAACACAGCAGACACGTCCACACAGTCCTTGTCTTTTGACATTATTTTAGTCTCATTACACAGCGGTTAACCTCTCTTTACACTTAATTGATGACAATTTAAAATACATCCATTACCAGGCAATCCTAGGTCTGGGCCACCCAGCCACTGTGCAGTGCAGCCTGATGGTCTGGCCCTCCCACACGGTATGACCACGGGGCTTGGTGGTCATCTCTGGGGGGTGCATCAGGCTATCCGGGTTCATTTTCTTGCGGAACTCTGTCCATTCGTCCAACTGGGCCACAGAGAGAGAGTCGGATTAGGATATTGAATGCGGTAAAGATTCCCAAAAGAAGGACAAAGGGTTACTTACAGTCCTGTTCAGCTCCATGCGCTGAGTGGACTCTCGGATGCGTGTGGTTCGGGTCTTCTTCTCCACCTTGACCTCCATCGCCTCTCTGGCCTCACGAACAAACAGGTTCCTCATGGCCACGAAGTTGATGCCCTCCTCGGTCACGTCGTCCTCGCGGGCCTCCATCAGTTCGCGCACCTCTTCATGGCTTCACGATGGAAACACAGTTGTCAAACGAGTCCTTAGACACAGCTCAATTACACTAGTCATGAAAGGTTTGGGATATTGGGCTTTCGGGTGAAATGTCAGGATGAATTTTGTCGTTCAGCCCCTTGTTATAAAACAGCAAGTTGTGCAAAAAGTACTGATCAGTTGGACAAGTGTCAGAAGTTTAGAGAAGGTCAAATTGAGTTGACCTGTAAAAGATAATTTTGTATTTTTGGTTCAACCTAAAATTACACCTGAAAGTGAGTAGTGTATGATGATTTGCACTCACTTGGCTCTGAAAATCGGAATCACATAGCCTATGACCTCCTTGTCCAAGTCGGTGGCCAGGTAGGTGCGCTTGGCTCGTTTGGGTAGCGGACTCAGCGACTTCACTACCTGCTCCAGACCCGTCTTCTCGGTCTTCACGGAGGTCTTCACGCTGGAAAGTAAAAGGTGAAAACGTTATAAATTATATAAACGTATTTTGGTGCACTTCGGGAGCATGTTGCCCTACTATTTAGCACACTGCATCACTGTTCAACCGTTCTACAGCACTGCCCGAACTTCGTGGGTTTTCTTTGGGTGCTCCGGCCTCTTCCCACATTCCAAAATGTACATCTGGTTAAGTTCATTGAAGACTCTAAAAACTGTCCGTAGGTGTGATTGTTAATGTGACTGCTTGTTTGTCTATAGAATATGTATCCTGCGATTTGGTTGGTGAGTCCAGAGTGTACCCGGCCTCTCGCCCAAAGTCAGCCGCAATAGACTCCAGCTCACCCGTAACGCTAATGACTCATGAGGACTATAGAAAATTAATGGATTTGCCCTGAGTCAGTCATACACACACCATTTGCTTCTTGTTCTCTGTGCCAGTCCCTTCATTACAATGACTGAAATGTGCATGTGTTTATTTTCGGGGTCCGGTGTGCATGCAGTATATCTTTTGGCACTGAATGTAAAAATGAAAGATGTATTTTAGTCCACTTAAGCCTGACCTGTTACACCATTTGATTAGGGATTTATAAATACATAACAGGATAGCATAAAATACCATATTTCTTCTTCTAGTGGCAGGTGGTATACAAGGCATCTATGAGGGTCATAATTTTTTGTAATAAATGTTTACTCTATTTTAATACTGCACAGAGAACTTGTTCATAACATGCAGTAACTACACTACACTTGAATTCATCCAAGATACCGTTTAATTGCTGCTGTTTTGGCTCGCAACAGGGTTCAATGGGCTCAGCAATTAACTAAATTTTCCGCGTCGAAACAATAGCATCTAAGAGAATGTTTTCTCTGTCGTAATACAGGACTTACTCTTTAAACCCGCACGTTAACATCAGCTTTACAGATGCCACATCTGCTGTCCAGGAGGTGTGTTTCATGGTCATGAAGAAGGGAGTCATTTTTTTTTTTTTTTTTTTTTTTTTTTTTAGGTGAGGTGTCAAATGGACGATGCAATCAGTGATTAAGTCACAGAGAGGGAAATTTAGTACTTAAAAAAAACAAGGGTCTTCTTCTGGGGCCAGTAAAAATAACCACAGGACTCAAATATTTCCCGGGACTACAACGTCCTAAAACTGCAGACCTTATCACAAAGCTACTTGCACTGAAGCAAAAAAAAAAAAAAAAAAAAAAATATATATATATATATATATTAATATACAGTAAATATCACAATTACACTTAAGGGAAGGTCCCTTCAGTGACATACAGTAAAGTATCCTAGTCAGCCTTCACAAATAGCCCAGCTGCTCATGAATGTATCTGGCAGCGCTCGACTCCAGCTCAAATTCCTTCCCTGACCTCTTTATAGAGACGCTGACACACTTGCAGCATCAAGGACGCGACAGTACACGTTGACTTGTGTGTTGTGTTGTGTTGTGTTGACTTGTGTGGCATGAGACGCGACGGCACGTACTTAGACACACCTCAACAATGCTGCTGCAACTGCTAGGCTGATATTTTTGCATCAGTCTTTTTTTTTTTTTTTAAATCAAAACAACTGTGGGTGAAAATGAAATGTAGAATTTACGATACAACAAGCGAACGAGACTGTTATTGAAGAGCGACAGGCCAATGCTCGTGTAGTGGTACACACAGCTGACTGATTACGATTCAATGACCCATTTGCAGTCGCCCTGTCATTGACTGTCCAAAATTCCAGGGTTACACCCGAGAGCTGCATTTCCAATCACAGTTCCAAGAACTTTTACAGTTCTTGAACTTAAAGGTTCCATTCAGATATGTTCATAGTTGCAGACGACTCCTGCCCCAAGATTTCTGCACCTCTCAAAAGTACTTCTTTTGGGACCAGTAAAGGTAAAGGGGTACTAAAGATTTCCTGAATCTACAGGTTCCAGTGAGGATGTTCAGTGCTGCAGACCCTTGTTTCAAAGGATCCTGGACCTCTCAAAAAGTACCACCACCACAACCGCTGAGTCATCTTTCATCCCCGATACATTAATCCGGGACTAAAAATGCTTTTGGGACTCTAACGTTCAAGAGCCTTTTTGGGGCTCGGTGAAATTACCTTCAGAAAAAAAATTCCTGGAACTAAACGGTTCCAATCCGATTTTGTTAGGCACTGCAGGCTCTGCAACAAAGGTTCCTGGACATCTCAAAAGTACTATGGTCTTCTTCAGTCCCTGATATATTAACCCAGGACTAGAAAAGTTCCTCCAACTACAAGGTTTCAGTACTGCAGACCCTACCCCGAAGGTTTCTGGACCTCTTGAAAGTCTTCTTTGATTGATAAATGACCCTAGGACCATAAACATTCCTTTAACTCCATGGTTCCAATCAGATACTCTACGTTCGCTGCAGACTCCACCCCACCTCCACCCTCAACGTCTCAAAAGTACTACATCTCTAGCAGGTACTTCTTTCGACCCTGGTAAATGATCCCTGGACTAAAAATGTTCCAAGAACTACAAGGTTCCGGCACTGCAAACCCAGCAACAAAAGTTCCTAGATTATTTTACGCATCCCTCAGCGAAATCACATGAAAACAACTTCAGGTCCCGCTCAAACAGATATTTCAGACCCTCTTACCGACGAGTGGTCGTCTTGTAAGTGGAGAAGGATTGCTTGCTGACGGAGGACTTGGTGCTCAAGTGACTCCTGCTCTCATAGCGATGCTGCTGATGCTGCTGTCCATGATGATGGTGATGATGATGATGATGATGGTGAAGCTCCTTGTGATGCTGCTCTTTGTGATGCTGCTGCTGCTGCTCCTTCTGGGACACTTGCACTGATCCTGACATCCTGAAGGGCCGCTCCGCAACGTCGTTTCAACGTCACACACTTTACGCCTGGACCAGCTCTACGAAGGAACGTCATCGTTAGCATCATAGATTGATTTATGACCACTATAGATTGATCTATGACCACCACATACAGTTAAAACCAAATGTTTCCATACACTATACGTATTTGTGACATCAACGTGTCATCTTGCAGTTGTTGGAAGGCACAACTAATGCTTCTTAAATAACAGTAAAAAAAAATACTCTAAAAATAGCATTTTAAAAATTATATTCAGTAGGAAAAAAATATTTACAAAAGAATAAAAATAAAAAAGAGAGAAAAAGGAAATAAACAAACAACATTAATAAGAATAATCAAATAATTAATGATAAAATAATGGTGCCTCATTACAAATAAAAAAACTAAAGAACAAATTATTATGACAGAAAAACTATTCAAACTCTGAAATAAATGTGAATAAAAATATAAATGAATTATGAAGGCATACATTTACAGATATATAAATTGTTCGGAATAAAATAATGCTGCCTATTGAAGAAAAACTCATTGTAAAAAATGTAACATTATATACATTTTTAAATGTTATGCGTTTAAAATATATATATTACAGTAAATAATAAAAGTCGAAGTAATGGTGATTGTTTTAACATAAAAAATACAACAAACAATGTACAAAAACACAAGATAAAACTTGTTGCCTGTTTAACAAAAACAAATATAAACAAATCTAATGCATACATGATACAATAATCGAAGTAATTATGCTTGTTTCAACATAAAAATATATAAACAATAATCAAGTATACAAATTTTAATGTTTCCTGTTTATAAAGACACAAATACTAACAAAAATACTTTAAACAAAACAACTAAATATATTAACTCAAATACAGGTATAACTACAAATATATATATATATATATATATATATATATATATATATATATATATATATATATATATATATATATATATATATATATATATATATATATACACACTCACTGTTGCCTGTTTCATGGGAATCCTGATGTCAGCTACACAAGTTAGCTCTTTGAGCAAGAGCCCTGTTTATAATGTTCATCACCCTCCAGAATTAGATCATTATGATATTCATAATGCTTGAAGTTGCACCCTATTTACCTAGCTGTGCTCTTTTGCCTGAATCAATCATAATACAGTATTTCTTTATTTTAAATGTCATTTCAAAGCACTGACACATAAAAAGCCCCTACAAGGACACAGCATGTCAACACTCATACTGTTCATACAGAGCAGTACAACTCAGACATGATGTATGAATACATGAGTATAACATTACAAACAAGCTAAGGAAGCCTTCTGATTCATATATTACTTAACCTGGCATACGAAACATACAAACTACTTGTTACTACAAGACAAACACAGGACCTACCACAACCAAGTCTCCAGGAATCCAACAATGGATCAATATGAGGTGTTAAAAAAAATGTTAAAACAAGCAAATCCAGAACGAGGGAAAGCAAGCAGGGGTGAGGGCCAGTGGACGGGACAGTGGTCCACAGACCAAAAATAATGCTGCCACTCTGCAGAATGCACAAGACACCCCTCAGGGCCTTTTAAGGCTGGGACATATTTAAATTTAGATCACAAGCAGAAGGAGAGGAGCTCCTTGGCTTACCCTACCACCCTGTAACTTGAAAGAAGAAATGTTGGTCCAGTGCTACTTCAGAGTATATTATATAAAATGTATTGTTGCCAAAGATGGAACATAAATGTACATAGATTTTTTTTTCCGTTAAATTTTTGGATTCCAGGAAAAAGGCATGAAAGTGTGATTCGGAACTACGGAGACGACTCGAGTTACTGCATTTTTTTTTCATTCGTGCTTAGGTCGCCTTTCAAGCTGGTTGTGACAAATACTATTTATTATATGTTTGATTTAAGAATTAGATTCTTCTGATTAAGAATAATTTATTAATCACACTCAAGAGAAGTTTACTACTATGCTATGTTATCGCTGGTAACACCGCCGTCTAGTGGCGAAAGTGCGGCAAGATGTGAGTGCAGAGACTATTTCTTCTTCGTTCCCATATAGGAAGTTTTCAAGGCCAGCTTCAAAGTGCAACAACGCCACCAACTGCATTGGAGTGTTAACAGTAGAACAGGTCAAGAAAAGAAAGACAAACATTTCATTTTTGGACACATCATCAGATTTTTCTGAAATAAATATATCTTAAAGTTACCTAATGGTGCCGTATGATTATATTTGATTATATTAAAATTTAATTTGTCTAAATAAAACCACCATGCAACGAGTGTTAGCTGAAAGGAACATTCCAGACTGATGGACTAATTTTGGAAATATATTGTTTTGTTTTTAAGTAAAGGTAGTAGCTGTCATTTCATAGTTACCAATTATTTTGTTCAAATAATGTATAAATATTTTTTTATTTTATTTAAGCGTTGTGTTTTATAGTTGTGTTTCTACATCGCAAAGAAATTATTGGGCAACATGGAACAATCCATACTGACTGTTACTTTAGGACGCGTATTAGATATATTTGTAGAAATACGACTCTTAGCTCTGTTTCATTTGAAGAAATTACTTACTAGTTGTGTCGCTTTGTTTATAGTCGTGTTTCAACATTTAACATTACCTTTTTTTTTTAATTCAAAATAAACATGACCTGATCAGCATGACACATTCCAGAAAGGCGGGGAGGGACTTTCGTCTCCTTTCTGTCTCTGATTGGTCCGTTTAGTATATCGGAAGTAAAACAATTGTCCCGTTTCTGATTGGCCCGTTTGGTAAACAGGAAGTAAAATAGCACTAGTCCCGCCCTCCTGATCCTCTTGCCGCAGGATTCTCTGAAGACGTCTCTGCGTCTCAATACGTCAATATTACAAGGTGCCTAGCTTTATATGCAAAAATTGCACGTTTAACCTAAATCATAATCATGCGCGTTTGTCCTAGCACTCTGTTAGCTCCATCGATGCTTTAAATAGGCCATCGTAGCTAAACGCACCTAAATTATTTGTCGCATGTTGAACCGCCCAGCGGTCGTGGTTACTATCGCTCAAGTCTTCGCACTGTGTAACAGCTTAAAGCTGATCTAAGTGATGGAACAGTCCGTACCAGCAAAGAATCCTAGCGTGCATGAGTGAGAAGTTGGATAAATTCCTTTTGTCGTTGTTGTTGTTATTGTCAATGTGTTATGTACCTGTACAGTACATGATGTATTTGTGCGTTCCAGGGGGAAGAGGAGGAGGGGACTTGTGAGTCGCCAACATGTCGAGCAAAAGGGCCAAGGGAAAGAACACCAAGAAGCGTCCTCAGCGCGCCACCTCTAACGTGTTCGCCATGTTCGACCAGTCCCAGATCCAGGAGTTCAAAGAGGCCTTCAACATGATTGATCAAAACAGGGACGGCTTCATCGACAAGGAGGACCTGCACGACATGTTGGCCTCTCTAGGTAGACACTAAACACAACCACAACAACAACAGGATCTTACGACTCGTTTACACGCTCTTCTTGTTTTTCCTGAGGTAAAAACCCCACCGACGACTACCTGGAGGCCATGATGAACGAAGCCCCGGGTCCCATCAACTTCACCATGTTCCTCACCATGTTCGGGGAGAAGCTGAACGGCACCGACCCCGAGGACGTCATCCGCAACGCCTTCGCCTGCTTTGACGAGGAGGGCACCGGTGAGTCAGTTCGAAGCCACGCGACTCGAGTTTTGCCATTTAGGTACCGTACGCACAATAGAGAGGATTGCCCAAAAAAGTGGTATGATGCAGCTCGGTTATTGCGCCTTGACACGCACAAAGTGGTGTAAAACAAAGTGTTTAACACAAGCAAATTAAAGGAGAATTCATCAGTTATTTTGCTATAGGCTCTGAAAACTGTTGTACAGTCATCGTTTGTGCCTCGGCTATATCGCCGATTTTTCAGCGATCGTTTTTTTTTTGCAATACATACTCACTTACCAATGCCCTTACATGTAGGAAAGGAAAGCCACACTTCTTTTTTTAGCCTTTTATTGACACCATGAGAGCAGTAAAACATCAGGATAAATTGGGTGCCTCGCTCTGGGCAGGCAGGACTTTCTCCCGCTTTGTGTTTTGGCGTGCCGGCATGTCGTCAACAAACAATTTTTTTTAATTAGATTCTTCAGTAACGAGTATTTGAGATGGTTAGGGAAAATATATTGAGGAAAAGTAAACATTTTGTTGAAGAGACTTAGTGGAGTAAAAGTTGCCAGAAAATAACCAAGGAAAGTACAGCTATGTGAAGGTCGTTAGTAACACATGTAGTCAGTTACATTTACAAGGCTGACGTGGTCCCTTGTGACTAGCGTAGGTCTGATCCAGGAGGAGCAGCTGCGCGAGCTGCTGACCACCATGGGCGATAGGTTCACGGACGAGGAGGTGGACGAGCTCTTCCGGGAGGCGCCCATCGACAAGAAGGGCAACTTCAACTACGTGGCGTTCACACGCATCCTCAAGCACGGCGCCAAGGACAAAGACGATTAGCTAGCAAGCAACCAACCGACCGCCGGAGGAGTTTTTCCTGTGTATATTTCCGTTGTCGTGTGTTTTGTATAGCCCACTGCGAGGTTGTCATGTAGCTGCTTCTTGCTCATTTGCACATCACTAAGAATCTGTATAAACCTCAACATATGTATGTACTACATGAATAAAAACTGTTACTGTGACTGATTATTGTTATTAGTTATTGAGCACTTCTTGATACAATCGGCAAGTAGCCACCTTTTGACTTTAACACAACTCCACAGAGGTGGAATATTGCCACAACTGAAAGCAAAACTACTGAATTTGATTTGGTTCCAGGCTCAAAACTGCCTTGAAATCCACAGTCCAAAGGTGACATTTTAAGTCACATTTTGACTGTCATACGAGTATTTAAAAAAGTATATCTGAGCAATTATTTACTTCACCATATCATAGAACTAAAATAAAGTCAAACTAACGAATTACATAGTTCCAGGCTCAAACTGTTGTCATTGTAAAACCTTTATTAACTACACGTGCCATGTTTTAGGTCACATTTTGACAATGGCAAAAATAAGTTAACCACTGTAAAATTAAATTACTGAATTCATTCGTTACTGTCCCGGGCTCAAGCTGTCACCATTTCCAAACCTTAATTGAAGCCAGTCACATTTTTTTTAACTGCCAGTGTAAAAAAAACAAAAAACAAAAAAAAGTTAATGCTTGCTTTTGCTGCCATCTTGTGGCAGCTTGGAGCCAAGGACTATATTGAAGAGCGACAAGGAGCTTCATTTAGACCATCGTGCTTTGCCGACATCTTGTGGCATCTATAAGCAATTACAAACCCAGGGGTGAGGGCATCAATTCTTTGCTGATTTTCGCTATTCATGGCAGAGCTTAGTCCCTATTCCCTGCAAATAGCGGGGGTTCGCTGCATAACTAAAAAAGTAAAACTACTAATTACTATTTCATTGTTATTTTATAGTGATTTGAAAATGTTCTACTCGTCTGTTTTTGAAGAAAATTATTTTCTTGGAGTTGTCTAGTTTTGCGATGAAAAAAACAAAGACCTCTCAAATACTTTTTTTAAATAAACTAATTTTTTTCCAATATTGCCTTCTAATTGCTTGTTTTAATAAACGCATTTTACAAAATTCACCTCAAAAATTGCATTTGAACTCCAAGTTAATCACTGTAATATAAAAGAAAAATAAAGTAAAACTACTGAATTAATTTGTCCCAGGTGCAAACTGCCACCCTTTAAAAGTATTAAATCTACAGGCGATGATTTTTAAATAGTATTTTACCTGTGTAAAAAATAAATGTAAATATAAGTCAAACACTGTATGACGCTAAAATAAAGAAAAACTACTTAATTTCTTTGTTTTGTTTTTGAAGCAGGCTTAAACTATCGCCACATTAAAAATTATAATTAAAGTTACAGGTGATGTTTTAAAATTTTGACTGCCATATTGTAAAAATAAGTTAACTACCGCTTCAGAGCACTTAAATCTTTTAATTAAACACACTCAGTTGTCCGCTGAGTATCACTGTCATGGCAATCTGACGTAAATCTTAAAGCTGGGATGACACCATGATGAAAAGTCATGTTGACATAATCTACAAGCATTGAGGGCTAAATGACCGAGCACGCTAACAATAAATACAGACAACAGATGTGCTCTCTGCACACAGCACAGTAGTTGCTCACAGAGCAATAACGACAGTATTAAGATGTCTTCAATCCGCCAGGGCTAGATTTTTAGACTGGATCTTTGTCAGGTGGTCTGATATGCAAGCCTCCATCTTGTCACACTGGGCCAGGAAGTCCTGACGTGAGGACATCTTGTGAGCAACACGAGTAGTTTTTTGTGGAGGTTTGTTGGCTAGTGAAGGAGATGGAGGCGAGCACTCACCTGGACAGTCTTCACGAGGCCGCTTTTCTTTATGCGACAGTCGTTGAAGTTCTCTGGGACGCTCTGAGGGCAACAAAGTGACACCCTTTTGTCACTTTAGTAAACAATTCACAATTGGACACATATTTTCACAAAAAAGATTGGCTCTATGAGGTCGCACAAAACCGATTTTGTTATTTCGTTGGCACAGTAATCCCTTGTTTATCATCCGCGAAGTAGCGAACAACATATTTATTATATTATGTATATATATTTTAAAGCTTCATGTATATACAGTAATAACAAATATATGCATGTGAGATGCAGGTATTATTTCTGTCCACTTGGGGTCGCCGTCCTCAAGTTGTACACTGAATTATCTGTGACGTGGCACGTGTGCGTGCCTTTAAAAGGCGGGCCTGGGCTGTTGAGTGACATGAAAGACGGGGAATGAGAATATAGAGTTGGCTGGCTGTTAACTGGTTAAACGTTAGCCACTCTGATGTTGAGTGACGGCATCAGTTGAGACCATCAGCAGCTCGGCTAAGAATGGGCTTGTGTTGACTGTATTTTCTTACAGTTTGTTCAATAAAGTCATTGAAAGGGCACCAGCGGCTGTGTCTATCCTCAATCTATCCTAATCACCTGTTGAGGGATTACAATTTGTTCTATCTAGCGGGGGCTGGTTACATTAAATTAACTAACAATGTTTACTTCACCGTAGACGTCCACTTATGTCACTTACGCCAGTTGTACTTCGCAAGCGGCACACTGCACTTTAGCTTATTTTATTAAATCTTAAATGATCCCCAAACTTTGGACATAATTTGTCTTTTCTGCACGCTTTCCTCCTGACTTGTGCTTATTGCTACGAGAGTCTACAGTCACAAACCTCGTTATCAAAATAGTCAAAGGAAAATCCAACGATGTAGCGAATAATCTGCGACACAAGTACCAAAAAAAATCTGCGACGTAATGAAACTGCAAAAAGTGAACCGTGATATAATGAGGGGCTGCTGTACCTCGACATACGAGTTTTTCAAGGTGCGAGCCATTGCTCGGCTGATTTTTCTGTCTCGAGTTGAGAGCAAAAATTTGAGTTACGAGTTCTAGCTATGGTGGCGTACTTTAGAAAAAGTAGCAGTTTGGCAGGCAGTGAACAATTCAGAGCAAAAAGGAATTACACATTCAAACAAACTACATCAACTTTGTCTACGATTACCAGAGCATCGATCTGCTCCAGGATCTTCATGAACTGTTCGGCCGCGACTTTCACTCTGTGGTCCAGTTTTCCCAGCGCGTCAGCCTGCAGATCTTTGGCCAGGAAACCCTGACAAAAAAAAAAGTTTAAAAAAGTCTTTCATATGAGGACATTTTTGGGCCCAAACTGTAAAGACAAAAAGGTACAGATTAAAGTTGTAATTTTACAAGAACAACTTTTATTTATTTATTTATTTTTTTTTAGAAAAAATCTCTCTCTCAAAAATACATTTCCCCTCCCCTCAAAACTATGCATTTTCCTGGAAAATAGTTGGCTTTTTCCCCCCAAAAAATACACTTTGCTAATACTCATACTATCATACTGATTTTGACAGAACAAAACAAGAAAGCGCAGATTAACGTACATTCTTGAGTCCAGTCAACTCCCCGTCGACCTTCTCCAGCTTTTTAGCTGTCTGCTCCACTGATTTTTCAATATCTTTCAGCTTCTTCAGCTCGGCTTCCTCCTCGGGACTGTTCTGTTGGCATTAATACACCATGGTACACCATTATGTATACGCGCACATCCGCAAAAATTTAAAGGCCTCACCCTCTTTCCAATCATCATGAGTTTGCATCCGTCTTTAATCCCGTAGCTGGACAGCGTCTGCTCCATGTCCTTCAGCGACTTCCCTGGAACATCACCACAATTCTCCAATGAGGGAAACCGATAAGTACAGACAGCCGTCTGAACGCGACTCTTACCCTTGAAGATGAGCTTCTGCGAGACCGAAGGAACTCCGGTGACCTGAGTGAGACTCTCTGACAAGTCTTTGACAGTCGGACTCTTGCCATCCTCCTGACTGGTGACCGTGATGCTGTGCTTCGTAGAACCTGGAGTGGGGAGTCAGTAAACATAATAGGTGACTATCCATGCATCTATTTTCTATAGTGCTTACCCTCATTACGGTGGTAAGCACGAACATATCCCAGTTGACTTGGGGTGGGGGGTGGGGGAGGCGGTTATGGACTGGTTAACAGCCAAATGCAGGGCACTCCACACACAATGGCTAAAACCAAGATTTCAAACGCACAACCTCAGAACTCTAAGGCAGACGTGCTCACTTCTAGTGAGCCTTGCTGTCAAAATACAAAACTATTAATCCGAACACTAAAAAAAATCAATAAATGGAAAACTATGAAAATATTTTGGGGAAATTTTTTTCGAGAAAAACAAAAATATAACATTTAAAAAAAACATGATTTTTTTTTTTTTAAAACACAAATATTAGATAATATGCAAAAATATTCAATTAGCAAATACAAAAATAGAAAACAAATACGAAAACATTAGGTGGAAAAAACTTAAAAATATACGTGGAAAATAGGATAAAAATACCTAAAAATTCTGAAAATAAACATATTTTGTGAAAAAATATATACATATCAATAATGCGTAAATATTGGGACAATAGAAAAAAACCATAATAATAGACAAAATAGATAGATGAAAATCAGAAAACAATACGGGAAAGAAATATAGAAATAGTACCAAAAAAATAAACAAAATGTAAGGTTAAAACAACAAAAATGTTACAAATGCGAAATAAAACCTGAAAATAATACACGAACATGTTTGATTAGAAATACATATGATAAAAGAATGCAAAAAAGTTTAGGGGGTAAGACAAAACAAAATAATACACAATAAAAACAGAAATGTTAGAAAAATAATGCACAAATTGTATGAATACAATTCAGAAATATTGGAAAAATAGTGCAGAAATTGTATGTATAAAATTCACAAATATTGAAGAATTTAAAAAAAATATTCGAAAACAATATTATTAACCAGAAGCTCAGAACTAGGAGGCTGGCGTGCACTGCTAACCACTTGTCACCCGCGGTTTTGATTTCAAACCCCCAAAAATACTTTGCATGATGGACATGCATAGCAGAATCAAATGACTACAACTGCAGCATGAAATTCTCTAACAATGAGTTCAAAATGAAATGCACGCGCTGCGCATTCACTGCACGGAACAACAACACGACCCACTTGAGGATAGTGGCCATTGAGATAAAACATGGAGCAAATTCCTATTATGTCCCGTTTTGGGATTGGCTAGACAGCGAACACGCTAGCTTGCCATTTTAACCGACTGTTAATAAACCCCCTATATTAACTATAATTATTTCTATCGAATACCTTCTAATAATTGGAATGGTATAATATTACCGTAAGCGACTGTCACGCTGATTGCTTGTGATGACATGTTTAAATTTTGTCGTTTAAATTAATCGCGGCATGAATACCAAAGCTAACAGCTAATAGCAAGCTACCTACTTCCGGGTCAGACCACCAGAAGCAGTTCGTTTTTTTTCCTCATTGATGGAAAAGTGATTTTAGTTAAACGATTCTTAAAATAAACTGTCATAAATAATGGACTATAATAATAACATAAACAATAACATGATAAATCAATTGATCCAATTAAATTTAAATAGAATATATCACCACAGCTAATGTCAGATGAATGTCGCGAGAATGCCATATCCCAGAAACAAGCTTGTCTGGGTTACATTACGTAGAGGTTGAGATATAATTGGTTAAATATGACAATGGATTACGCCAGTTGGCTCTGTGGCGCAATGGATAGCGCATTGGACTTCTAGCAAAGCACATAGGAAGTGATTCAAAGGTTGTGGGTTCGAGTCCCACCAGAGTCGCATTTTGGCAAATAACTTACAACTCTAAATACAGTATTTGCTTAAATGCAGAAGTGGCCGAACTTCCTCTTCAAGGGCCAATATTTTACATTATTTAATAATTGCAAATAATAAACCAATTATTTAATAAAATAATGTTAAACAGTATGTTGGTTGGTAATGCATCGGGATGCCCCCCGGAAGAATTGGACGAAGCGGCTGGGGAAAGGGAAGTTATGGACTTCCCAGTTTAAACTGCTGCACCCGCGAGCCGGCCCCAGATCAGCGGCAGAAGATGGATGGATATTGCAATTTACAATACATTAACCAATTATTTTATCAAATAAATACACATTAAATGTATATGTAAAGTTGTTTAATAATAAAAGAATTTATTACAATATTTATATTCCATTATTTATAATTGTCTAATTAACCAATTATTTAATTAATGTTAAATGTGAAATGGTTTATTTTACTAATATTTTTATCTGATTATGTACAATACATTAAATAATTATTTAACCAGATGAATAAATGGGGAATTAGCATGTATATTTATTTTAATTTAAAAAAATCCTACATAATTTATATCTTATTTATAATTAATTCAATATTGAATTATATACCAATTATGTAATAAATGTAAACATTAATTTTACTAAATTATATTAGTTACAAAAATACATTTAAATAAATATTTTAAAAAGGTAAACATTTATTTTACTCGAATATTTTGTTATTTTAAAAATAATGAACCATTTAAAAAAAATTTAAATGTATGTGACATACGTTTTTATTTTATTCACAATAAAGTAATGAACCAATTATTTAATAAAATACATGTTAAATGTTTATGAAACATTGTTTTTATTTTATTTGATATGTTCAATAAATCAATTACCCAAATATTTAACGAAATATGTGAATAAAGTGCATTTTAACTAACCCAATTTAGGGGAAAACTGTTAAATGAAAGCAACTATTAAGATAGGACCCTTGTTCGTGTAAATACTCGGTGGGCCAGATTAAAGAACGGAGCAAGCCATGTGAACCCCGGGCCAAACTTTGCCCACCCTTGCTCTAAGGAAACAAATAAAAGCTTGTCGGATTTGAATAATTCCTACAACTGAAAAAAAAAATTACACATGTGATCTATAATAATCAATAAATCAAGATTTAATTCAAACATTAAATCTGCAGACGCTCTCAACTCCACACTCAAATCATAAAAGCAATGTTGAGAAATTAATACATTAAAAATGGCGAACATGAGGTGAAATGATGTTTCTGAATGAAGTAAAAACGAGTATGTTACGGGGCTACACGGCTAGCGCAGTACAACCCAAACACGAGGAGAGCTTCACTACACTGTAGTCACCAATCGCATGTATTTGTGTTCATCTACAGTAAATGGAAAGAAAAAAAAAAAAAAAAGCTTTCAGTCAAAGTGCATTTAAGTGGCAGGAATCTGCGGGAGGCCAAACTCGTCCACCAAGACGCCGTCCTGAAAAGACAAGAAAGATTGAACTTTATCTTTCGGAAAAAATAAAACTGAATACTCAACAATCGGTGGTGTCGCTACCTTGTTTGTCTTGCTGTCTCCGGGCAAGCCCTCGGGGATGGTGGGAGCGGCGGAGGCCTCGTCCAGGTAGGAGCTGTCGTCGTCCAGCAGCAGCTCGTCACCCAGCGCGTCCAACTCTGACAACATACAAAAGCATACTGACATGTCGGGCTTCAAATGAAAGCAGGGAAAAAAATGTGAAAACGGAAATTTGCAAATGGTGGACCGAAAATAGGCAGCGCGTTACAGTATTCCAAACTAGTCTGAATTTTTTTTTTTTTTATCCCTTCTGGATTTCTCCTAATCCAAAAAAAGCTTTGAAACTGTTATTTTCCATTACATTATTTATTTTTTTGACAGCATTAACTTGGATCAAGATCCACAGAAAAAAAATGAATACTTATTTTTTTCTTTACATGCAATAAGAAAATAATATAATAAATATGCCCTCTTTTGTCAAATATAATTCTATATTTCAAATGTTCAACAATATAAAATAAAAGGCGCTGTCAAACTGTCTGGAATTAAGATTAAGAATCGCAGAAAACTGGCCAATCGGTGAGCATACCTGCTTCCAAATCGTCCTCGTCAATATCAGGAGTGCCGTAGCTGCGACTGAGAGCCTCCTGAACCTCGCTGGCGTCCTCCATCATGTCCTCTAATTGGTCCTGCAGGTCCTGGAAGATACACAGACAATGATGGCTAGATAGATATTGATAAATATGGATGTTGGATGCATGGATAGTTTGACGATAGGGCTTGTTTGGACTAGACGATTTGTCGACTTCACTACTACATATTGACGTGTAGAGTGTGACATGGACATGACTGCGGACAGCCCACGGCCCTCCTCTTGTAATCTAACCTGTATGTACTGTGTACATTTGTCTATTGTCGATGAGTATAGATTTTTGATCGATAGACAGACAGACAGAGAGACATACATCAATCTGGTCCAGTTTGACATCCTTGTAGGCCTTTTTCATCTCCTTGGCGCCCATCTTCATGGCATCCACCTGGCCAAAGAACAACAGAGGTGATGTCATCATTTGTAAGGAAGAGGAAAGGTGGCACAGCGCAGATGCACGGAATGCAGCCAATCGTACTGTCGACTTGGTGTCCTTGAGCGTCTGGATGGTGTAGTTGGCCTGCTCCATGTTGAAAGACTGCTGGGCCAGCTGCTCTCGCTGACCCTCGTACCTATCAGACAGCAAACAAAAAGTAACATGATAACCGTTGGGAATGGGAGCTGATTACGTGGCTCGGTCGGTGCTGCTGTTTTGCTGAGCAATGGAGGTAACAAATGGGCTAAGTGGTTAACTCTGCCCGTGTGTACGCAATTGCGTCGTGGAACTGACGCAATTTCACTTACACTGAGATTCTGGGGTGTGTCTGTGGGGATTTTTGGTTCTTCCTCACCTATCTCTGCAATAGTTTGTCCTGAATTTTTTTTTTTTTTTTTTAAACAGGGTTGAGGGCACGGTTCTGTCAAGTTCTTCTACGCCAAACCCATCCAAGCATGCCTTTACGGAGCGTGTTATGTGCATTAGGAACAAAAAATACTTGGAAGCAATGTCCAAAGGATTCGCTTAAGTATTACGATCTCTCGGGTACTAACTAACTTCAGCCCAAAGCCAGATGGCATTTAAATTGTGCCTAAAAAGTGTCTAACTGTAGGACGTATTTGTGTGAGTACTCACATCCTCTTTTGCTTCAGCACTCGCATGGCCTTCTGTTTCACCATGTTCTACCAAAAAAAAAAAAAAAAACAAACACACAAGTGAAGACCACGTCTTCTATATTTATTTTTGATTGACCGCTATTTGGCTTTCCCACCTTGGAGGGCCCGTCCCTCATCTTCTTCATCTGCTCCTTATACTTGAAGAGCTCCGCGTCCAGCCTGCTGATCTTCTTCTCGATGGACTCGGCCCTGGCGTCCACCTGAAACACACGCACACAAAAAAATTCCCTTTGTAAGAATGACAAACGTCATATTTTTTCCTCCATAATCTTAGTATGGCTCCTGGGAGGACATGATGAAATTGCTTCCCCACCTATAGCTACTGATTATTATTATTAGACATTGTCTTTATAGCAGGGTGGTCAGAGCATCTTTAAATAACCCTCATAGCAAATAAAAAACACCGTTGATATATTTAAATGACAATTAAACGCGACAAACAAGTACAAATAGTTAGCACGAAGCAAACATGGGGGGTTGGTGACCTACTAGCTAACTAACGGGAGCCATAAACCATAATAAACAACAACAATGCGTCCAAAGCTGCCAGGCACTACTCACATTGCCGATACAGTCCGAAAGATTCGGAGGAGGTGCTTTTGGTTTACCCCGTCCGAAAATTCTGTTCATTTTTTAACAGAAAAAGAAAGCGTTAATTTCACTTAAAGTACACGATATCGTCAAACGTGAACGGATTTCTCCATTGAAGACACCCGGAAGTGAGAGGCGCTGGTGACGGATTGTGATTGGTTGACGTGAGCAGAGCTAGCCAATGAGCCTTTTAGGTATTTTTCTGTATAGCAGCCTATTGTCCCCTTTTGTCCCCATTCGCTTTGTGAGACAACGTCAAAACTCGAATAACACTTTTCTTGGCTTTTTGTGCATTTTCCTCTTCCGAAAACCCTTATGGTGCATAATTTAGAAATGTTTTAATCTTATTAATGTGTAATAATTACCCATGTACAACGTTACTTCGTATTTTGTAGAGGATAAATATATCCTAACCCTTATTGTAGGTAGGCCATTACAATACTGTCCTGTCAACATTAATTAAAACAATAAAAAAAAAAATAATGAGAGGCAGGGAGAATTATGATTTTGCAAAGGGAATCTTTTGGAATGTATTATTAATATGAATTTTATATGTAATATATATATATATATATATATACAAAATGTATGTATCATTAAAAAAATTATTACATTTGAATTAATAATTATCTTATTTTTCATCATTATATATACAAGTCCCACCTCCATTGCATTCTGAGTAAAAGCCACGTGTGGATTTACACTGAGATTTTGCTTGTGATTTTTTTCCAATATTTGTAATTTCAAGTGTCATCATCATCATCATTAACTGAAGCCCATCCTAGCAAATTCAGGGACGCGGGGGAAAAGTATGGCAAAGCGCTTTCACAGAGTGGCGTCGCCATGGAAACGCTGCATCCTTGTCTCTTGGGTGAATCGAAGCGCCGTTCGATTGTTGACGAGTCTACTCGGTGACCATAAAATGGATAAAACAGTCACAATGCGCAGATTTATTGTTGCTAATATGGCACAGTCATATTGATACAGCAATGAGGTCAATATACACAATTAATCTTGTAACACGTCACATTATGAAACGCTACATGAAGGATCAATGCTTTCGTATTACATTACAAACCAATAGAAATATATTGATCTGGTCCTAGAAGTTCATTTACCGTGCATAGAGACTCGAGCAATCATCAGGTGCTTTAATGCAGACTCGTCACCAATTTAACCTTCAAATTTGAAATGACTTCATATGCAAAACATTTCTGGCTCCAACAATTTAAGTACAGTTTGGCGAAAACCTGCACAAGGGGCAGCAAAAACTGACACAGCCTTTGTAAACCAGGGGTGGGCAATCTATACGCCACATACGGCCCTTGAGAGCATTTAATCCTCCCGAATTCTAAAAACCAAAACAACAACAATAAAACCTTATTTTAAAAAAATAACATTCACGCCACCCGTTAACCGTGAACATTTTCTTCGATGGTTGAGTCATATTTTTTCAGTAGCATGGCACGCAGACAGAAATAGTCAGAGCGGTAGCTCCATTGCAAAATATGTATGAATAAAAAAGGTTTCATTATGCTCTCAGTGCTGTTTTTATATTCATTTCATAGTACGTGTCCATCTGATTGTGTCATTTTTCTCATTCATTGTTTGTCTGATCATAATTCTATTCTAGGCGGCACGGTGAGTGACTGGTTAGAGCATCTGCCTCACAGTTCTGAGGACCGCAGGTTCAATCCCCGGCTCCGCCTGTGTGGAGTTTGCTTGTTCTCCCCGTGCCTGCGTGGGTTTTCTCCGGGCACTCCGGTTTCCTCCCACATCCCAAAAACATGCGTGGTAGGTTAATTAAAGACTCTAAATTGCCCATAGGTGTGAATGTGAGTGCGAATGGTTGTTTGTTTGTTTGTATGTGCCCTGCGATTGGCTGGCCAATCGCAGGGCACATAATCGCAGATTGGAAGATAGCTGGGATAGGCTCCAGCCCTCCCGTGACCCTAGTGTGGATAAGCAGCTCAGTAAATGGATGGATGGATGGAATTGTATTCTATTCTTGTAGACTCCCCTGTTCTTTTTTTATTTTTTATTTTGCCACCCTCCTCCCCCAGAAGAACTCAACTACATAGCGGGTGTGAGTAACGCATAGATTTTTATTTAATTTTTTAAAATCAGGCTTGGGGCCACCAATTCTGTCTAGCGACAATGAAAAAATATATTAGAATGTATTTCCTCAAGTGGTGTACCAGGCAAGACATTTACTAGAGAGGAGGCTTTTATATTTACATACACACACACAAATACTTGATACCACAATCTACTGTAAATGTCAGCTTTACAGATGCCATGTCTGCTCTGCACGCGGTGAGTTGCAGGAAGGATTTCAAGTGCGACACATGGTGCTATCAGGTGCCATTGTAAAGCTAATTACAGCCATCACATTATGCTTTTTTTTTTTTTTTTTTTTTTTTTTTTTTTTTTTTAAGTGCGTCTTAATTTGCTCAATTGGATGATGAACCAGGTGACGAAGTGCGGCCACTAATTGACAAAGTGTGATAAAATCACAACTTGAAATGTGCGTCTATGTCACAAGCAGACCACCACGGTGACATCACAAGAGGACCAACATAGTTGATATCACAATTTGCGGACCACCGTGGTGACATCGCCACTATTGTGACATCACAAGCAGATCGCCATGGAGACATCCCAAGTTGCGGACCACCATTGCAGACTACTCCGTCACTATGGTGACATCACCACGATGGTTGATATCACAGGTTGCGGACCACCCTGGTGACATTACCACCATGATGTCATCACAAGTGGACCACCATATCGCAGCTTGCGGACCAGCGTGGTGACACCGCAATTGGCGGACCATTGTGGCAACGCCACAAGCGGACCAAAATGGTGACTTCACACAAGTGGGCAGACATCCATGGTTGCTATCACGGTTTGTGGACCACCGTGGTGGACATCACAGTTTGTGGACCCCCATATTGACTTCATAGGTTGCGGACCCCCACTGTGAAGTTCAGACAGCGGTGGTGACTTGTGTCAAGCACAAGTCGTTGGAGTCCTCCGGTTCCGGCACGGAGGACGCGTCCATGGCTAGTCATACGGGTCTGGCCTGCCTAGGGTCCCCGCGGTTGGCCGGGGGACACGAGTGGTCCCTCAGGGTGCTCCTGACTCGGCTCACGCCGTGGCAGTCCCTCCTGACGCCGGGGCAGCAGAAATCCCGGAAGCACCTCTTGAAGTTCTCGTCCAGGAACGCGTAGAGGATGGGGTTGAGGCTGCTGTTGGTATAGCCCAGCGCCACGCAGAAGAAGTAAGCGGCCATGACGGGGGTGGTCTCGGGTACGTGGGGCGACAGGGCCTTGACCAGAATAAAGATGTGGATGGGAGTCCAGCACACCACAAAGACGGCCACCACCACCAGGACTAGACGGGCGATGCGCCGCAGGTTGCGGTCCTTCTCGCGAGAGCCGGACAGCAGGCGGACGTTCTTGAGGCGCAGGATCATCAGCGTGTAGCACACGCTGATGATGATGACGGGAACTACGAAGGCGAAGATGAACACGCAGATCTTCATCAGTGTGTCCCAGTAGCTGTACGGCTCTGGGAACTGGAGAGCACATTCTGTTGTCCCTGGTGGTCAGAAAAAACAACATGAAAAGCAACAAGCAACAACGTGAAAAAGCGTGTATCTCTGAACTTTTGCAGACCACCGACCATTGTTGGTCTTGGTGCTGCCCAGGATCATGGCGGGCACGCCGGCGGCGGACGACAACGCCCAGATTAGCACGTTGATGACCTTGGCCTTGACGGGCGTGCGGAAGTCCAGCGCCTTGACGGGGTGGCACACGGCCACGTAGCGGTCCACGCTCATCATGGTGAGCGTGAAGATGCTGGTGAACATGTTGTAGTAGTCGATGGAGATGAACACCTTGCATGCCACCTCGCCGAAGGGCCACGAGCTGAGCAGGTAGTCGGTGCTCTGGAAGGGCATGGTGCTGGTCACCAGCGCGTCCGCCACTGCCAGGTTCAGGATGTAGATGTTGGTGGCTGTCTTCATCTTCGTGTACCTGACGCGCACACAAAATAAACACACGCTGCGCTAGTACTCATAAGAGAGGCCTCGTCCCGGCTGCACTTGTAAATAAACAATACGCCGCGGCGACCCACAAGAGGGAGACGTTCACCAGGGACGTGTATCTTCAAGGGAGGGGCATCTGGCTTCAAAGGGAGTGGTGGGCTGTTTGTTGGAAAAACACTCAGTTTGTAATATTTATCAAATCTCCACAATGCTCTTATTTTTCTTTCCTACCATCTTTCTTTTTGGACTAAAGTTTTCTTCCTTTCTTCTCATCCATCCTTCCTTTTCAGTTTTTTCCTCACAACTTTCTTCCCTTCTTTCCATCCACGTTTCAATCTTGTTTCTTTTGTTTTTACTCAGCCTTCTTTCCTACATCCTTCCCTTTTTTACTTTTCATTTCTTCCCAGCTGTCCATCTCTCTTCACTTCCCCCCTCATACATCTGTTTCTTTCTTTCTTTCCCTCCATGCTTCTTCATTTCTTTCTTCTCGTCCATGCCATTCTTTCCTTTTTTCTCTCTTTTGTTGCTCTCTTCTTTTTCTTCTTTCTTTTTATCTGATGATTGACATCCCTTCTTTTTCTAGTCATTCTTTCTTTCTCCTGATCTAGCCTTCATCCTGCTTTCAAAGTATTATGTTTTCCCCCTTTTTCCAGCCTTCCATTTTTCTTCTCACCATTGTTTCAGCCTTTGTTCCTAAACATCATCCTTCTATCATTTGTTCTCTCTCGCCAACCAATCTTTCGTTTTTCGTCACACCCTTTTTCTTTTGTAATACTTTCTTTCCTTTCTTCTTGTCATCCTCCCTTCTTTTTACTCACCAGTCATCCTTCTTTTCTTTCTTTCCTTTCTTTAATGTATCATTTCTAACCCTAGCCCTTTTTCTTTTAATCTGTCCTTCTTTCTATCTTTGCCCTTTCTACTCATCCTCCATTCTTTCTCTCTGCCTACCCTTCATCCTTCTTTCTTCCCATCCAACCTTCTCTATCTTTTCCCACTCATTTTTCTTCCTTCTTCCTTTATTCCATTCTTTCCTACATGCTTTTGTCTTTATGTGCTTTTCTCCTCCTCCTTGTTCTTCTCACACTTCCCTCATTCTTACATCCCTTTTTTATTTTGCATGATCGTGTTATGTTTGTATTGTAATGACACAAAATGTGTGTCATGACATTTCACGACATGATATCCTTTTAATGCAGCCTCCAGCACCAAACGGTGGAACAGTAACTTTGTTTGTTGTGTTTTCTCCTACTCCATTTATTAACGAGACTCTTCCCTTTTAAAGTTGGATGCTTTAAATCTCCACTTTTCGGAGGTAAACGCGCCATTACGGCCCGAAGAAACTTTTGTTGTTTGTTTATTGAGTGTTTGAATACATCCCTGTGTCGTTTCATTTGTGTAAGTTGTGTTTTGTGTTAATTGGTCACATTTTACAGGAGAACTTGGTCTTGTGCCAACTTGGTCAGGTACTGTGTCACAAAATAAAGTACAATCCCAGCAAGCAATCTTGGCGCGCGTCATTGAATTCTTGAATACACGACGCAGATTTAAACCCCACTGGTGACACAAGCATCAGTCTTTCTGTTCTCTTTTTATCTATCCTTTTTCTTGCGTGCTTCACTCTTTTCTACTCACCCTTTCATCTTTCTTTCTCTTCATTTCTTTCTTTCCAAGACACATCATTGTCATTGTTTTCTCAACCAAGCAAACAAACTCGTTTAGCATGCTACACGAGTGACATCTAGTGGCCAAAAATAAATGACACCCTATCCATTCCCCTTGCTTTTGAATCGCCAACTTTTCTTTTGTAACTCAAAAGTGAGCCAAAGCACTCCAACTTTTGAAGGAAGCACGAACACTTTTATCCCTTTTTTAAAAAATGTGGGGTCATCCGTTCAAATGACAAAAGAAAGTCATCAAACAACTGACCTGATGATGACGTACATGACCAGGCAGTTGCCCACCAGGCCCACCACAAACACCAGCGAGTACACGGCCACGATCACCGGGATGATAGGCGACATGGGCTCGGCGTCGTCGGACTCGGCCTCCCACGTCCCGTTGAGGGCGTCCAAGGCCGAAGAGGAGGCGGTGGGGGTCGGCCAGGTGCAACCGGCCGACGGCGCCTCCCCATCCCCGTGCCAGGGACACCGGTCCCCGGACCCTCCCTCTCGTTGGATGTGAACCACGCCGGTCTCCATGGACATGCGCACTTGATCACTGCCTCTTTTTTTTTTTTTTCATTCACCACAATAAAAGCACACACAATGTCATTTGTACATTTTGTTTTGACCACAATAAAAGCACCACGAGTAATTTTGCAATGAATATTAACCGAACATACACAAAAAAAAAGAAGAGAGAAACTGTAACCTACTTTGCTCCTGATAACTGATAGCTTTAAGATGGAGTCTTTTGTTTTGCGTAATTAAAAGCAGTTTGGAATAACAATATAGGCGAAACTTGATATTAATCTGAATAACACGTGAATATAATCAAAATGGATGCCAAATTCGCGATCAATTAAAGCCAAAATATTATTATTATTTTTTTTTTAGTTTTGTGACAGTTAAGCTACAAGGATCGTCAAAAAGCAAAACTAATGAGTTTAAAGGGCATTATCCCCGGGACATTGTGTCATTAAAAATGGGAAAATTGGTCTCCAATGTCATTTGATCGAAAATAAAGGCATTTCTTTTGTGATATAGCCACATCTTATTTGACATCTTAATTTTTTTTTTTTTACATTTTGGGAGGGGGGGGGGCGAAAAACAAGATTTTACACACATTCCTGCAATAAGGCTTTCAAGGCACTTTAAGTGACAGTTTGGCTAGAACAAAAGCAAAAGTAATGAGTTATAAAGACAATTTTACGATATTCAACGACTTTATGCAGACATTATGTAACGGTAAAGGCAATTTGAGCTCCAATGAAATTCTCATATTCATATTCATATTAATCGGCTGTTGAGGCACGTTATGACGCACGCTCAAATGTTATTTTTTAGACAAAAAAAACGTACAGATGTTTTTAAAGACATTTACGCTATTAAACGTCTTAACACACATCAGGGGTGTCGTGCTTTCTGCGAGAATACGAGCAGAAATAATGATATTTGTAGATTTTTTTGTTTTTGTTTTTTTAAAGACATTTATGTGACGGTAAAATCCTAAAGGCAGCCATATGATGAGAATGTATGCAAAAAAAAATAATGAGCATTACATACATTTTGGCGAGAATAAAAGAAAAAAAAGGCTTACCTTCGTCCCGGCTTCCAAAAAAAAGTTGTTCCAAATTTCTCAAAGCTGACCAGGAGTTATTTAACACGCCGATGAAATAATAAGGAATAATGTTTGGAGATTATTATTACTGTGTGGAAGGAGAAGAAGCAGAGGGAGTGAACGCGGCTCTTCGCTGCCCAGCAAGCTTTCCGCTGATCCTCCAATGACGTCATCGCCGGCTTGACAACCAACACACCTTTGCATATAATATTACTATTAGAAACACTTTGCATGGGAGACTAATGGATATTTCAATACCTTTAGTAAAGCTAAATTGAAAGGGTCGAAAGATAAATCAAATAATGGATAATGTAATTTTGAGAAAAAAAAATTCTGTGCAGATCCCAAAAGTCAGCACTCTCAGAGTGCAAAGGTAATAAAATATGTATTCATGTACACGGTGGTTGTGATTATGTGAGTTTGAGGTGTGTGCATGTATGTTTAAACACATGCGTATTTACTTTTTTTTTTTTTTACACTTCTAGGTGATCATAGGTGCTCATTAAGGTGCTCCGGGTCCTGGAATTGGTCCAGCCAGTCTACATGTGTTTTACATCACAAATTATATCACACTTATTGATGGAACGGTGTGGGGGGGAAACAAACAAACAAACAAACAAAAAACAGTCAAGGCCACTTGATGTACACAATAATGCTCAAAATACTACTTCAGATGTTTTTTTGCTTTGTTTTTTTTTTTGCCTGCAGGCCACAGACACATAGTAAAGCACAATAAATAAAGAATGAAACCTTGACACAGTTATATAACAAAACAATAATATCACCACTGTTGACGTAGTACAAGTTTTCCCATCGTGTTACAGCAACAACACTGGACAGTAGAAAATAACCAACGACACGCTACTTTCAATACTGTTTGCGTCTTGTTAGCGGGTGTTGCTGATTAGCATTGCTAAAGACAACGCACCATTATCACGTTTAGCTGTGTTATTGACAATAAACAATGTGCCATTATTTTATTTTATTTTTTGCCTATAAGGGACATGCCCAAAACTAAAAATATACACGCGGCTACGACGACAGTTAGCTGCTTATGCTAGCTAATCTCAACTCGCTTTCATTAGCAGCTAACTATTAGCTTTCATTAGCAGCTAACTATTGTCGTAGTCGCAGTGTATTTTCTGTCATGTAGTAAATCCAAAAGAACACTCTCGACTGTTTAAATGTTTGCATGCATTCTGTACAAAAGGGAGTTGATGTTAGCATCTATCGTTTGCAGCTAATTGTCATCGCCGTCGCAGTGTGTAAGTTTATTGTTGTCACTAAAATGAAAACATGTTAGCATTCGACATCAGGAGCTAGCGCTAGCAGCTAACTGTCGTGCGGAAGATGCTTTAAGCCCTGTTTACTTAATAAACAGTAAAATACATATAAATAAATATTATTCAAATGGTTAGTAACATGAACGAATCATTCAGAAGGTTAATTAGCGTCATTCTGCCCTCAGCGGAAACTTTGATGGCATTCTGCGATGGATTAAAAGCATAAAAGGAGGCTGTTTTAAACTGCATGGCATTGTGATAAAGATGCACACGTTCATATTCACTGCAGTGACAACAAAGACTCACAGATAAATATGACTGTTTGTTGTGTGTACATCATAAAGCATGCATGGCCTGTAAAGATAATAAATATAATGCACAACATGTATTTTATGAAAGGATCGGCTGTTTTAAAGGGGATATATTATGCAAATGTGACTTTTTAATGGTTTGTATATGTATAGTTGTGCCTGCCCACCCATTTAGTTTGGAATGAAATGATTATTAATAATAAATATCCATCCATCCATCCATTTTCTGAGCTGCTTCTCCTCACCAGGGTCGCGGGCGTGCTGGAGCCCATCCCAGCTGTCATCGGGCAGGAGGCGGGGTACACCCTGAACTGGTTGCCAGCCAATCGCAGTTAATAATAAATATCTCTATCATAATATTTAAAAAGGAGAAGCGAGTGCTTGTATTCTAATAAAAATACTTCAATATAAACACTACTGTAATGTAATACAATTTAATAGTGCCCAAAAAGGTAAAATAAAGCACTGGGGGTAATGTTTTTAAGTATATATTTATGACTCTGTATATTATGTAATAAGTCTATACATGTAAATATCCATCCATCCATTTTCTGAGCCGCTTCTCCTCACTAGGGTCGCGGGCGTGCCGGAGCCTATCCCAGCTGGCATCGGGCAGGAGGCGGGGTACACCCTGAACTGGTTGCCAGCCAATCGCAGGGCACATAGGAACAAACAACCATTCGCACTCACACTCATGCCTACGGGGAATTTAGAGTTGTCAATTAACCTACCATGCATGTTTTTGGGATGTGGGAGGAAACCGGAGTGCCCGGAGAAAACCCACACAGGCACGGGGAGAACATGCAAACTCCACACAGGCGGGGCCGGGGATTGAACCCGGGTCCTCGGAACTGTGAGGCTGACGCTCTAACCAGTCGTCCACCGTGCCGCCATGTAAATATATATTATGTAAAATATTTTATATTTTGGGATAATCTTTAATATTAAGAACACACATTTATAACAAGTGAAATGTCAAATTTTTTAATGTAAATATTTTAAGGATTTGATATTTTGTGTATGCAACAATGTAACAATAATATAATTAAGGATCAACATAAAAGAAATACTGTATAAATGAATATTTTTTTACGTAGATATGAAAATTTGTCTACATCCTTTTAGATTTTTATGCAATTTCTAATAACATTTGAAGAAAATGTAATACTAAATAACAGCAATAAATACATTTTTAACATGAATATAATTTTTTATGTGTAATTTTACGTTTTATTCTTAAATAAGGAAACAATGTAAAAAACAAATGAAAATGTATATATTTTAAGGTGTATATATATTATAATTGTATACATTGTCTACGTATATGATTTAAAAAATAATAGTCAAAAGCAAAACAAAATTTATAAAAATGAAAACAAATATATTTAAATGAATTTCACATTTTAATAGAATAATTACTATTTAAAATAATTTCTGAAACTTGCATTTTGCATAATTCTATTCCCATTCAACTGAACACCGTATTCACCACGCTTGAAACACAAACATCTCCAAAATAAACATTGACTCTAATGTGAGAAGGCTTCCCTCATGCATGATATTACCTGAAAAAGCAGGCATAATGGACACAACCTTGGGATTGTCATGGAAAAAACAATAAAACCTGCAGCTGCTTTCACGTGACCCTGACCACCGAATGCAGGTACCATTAGAATAAAAGTGCGCAGGGGGGGGGGGGCAGGAGGGGGTGGCACACCATCTGTTTGAGGGACCAGAGTTCACCATTGTAAATAGCACTTGAAGAGCAAAGTGACAGCCAGGATCTATAATGCACTCTACAATATTGACATACTCGCAATGTGTGTGTGTGTGTGTGTGTGTGTGTGTGGGCGCACCTTTCACACGTCAACGCATGAAGGATGAACGCCGCAACAAGGATTCATTCCGTTTGTGTAATGCTGAAGGCTGCTCAGATGGCCGCCACAATGATCCGCGTGCGTACGCGGTATGGACGACATCAGTAACACAAAAGCAGCGGTCTTGCACTCCAAGTCAACTCAAATAGTGTGTTAATTTACTTAAGTGCAGTATATTAGGGAGGAGGCCGTTAAGTTTCTACTTTATTTTACAGGTACATTACAATTTATAATGACGAATAAGATACGCGGCCATCGACACAATCAGTTGAATCTGTGAAAAATCAAAGACAAACCAGATTCATGCAGGATCTGGATTAAGCTATGCGGCTAGCAGCATAGTCAGTTGAGTCTGTCAAAAATCTAAATCTTAGCGGGCTCTGGCTAAAGCTATGAGACTGTCCACCGAGTCAGTTGAATCTGAAATAGAAAACAACCCAGATACATGCGGGATCTGGATAAAGCTATGCGGCCATCAACATTTGAATCTGCCAAAAATCAAAAGTAACACAGATAAAACTAATCAACAGGCACAACTTTGTCACCGCCAAGGTAACCATTGTACTTGTATTATGCGTGACGGTATGCTGCTGTTACCGCGTTTACCAAAATGCTAATGTTGTGCCAGCTAAGCTAATGTCACTAGCTGCTGGTTGTATGTAACTTTCTATTATTGACAGTAAAAAAAAAAAAAAAGTGAAACTTTTCTCCTCCAAAATGCAAAATGTGAGATTTTTCAACTTCTTATAGGTGACCTTCAAAATACATGATCACTGTATTTGATTATTAGATCCTTTTCCCACACACACAACTTCCGTATCCTCGTTGTCATTCCACTCGAGCGCTAACCTTTCCCAAACATGTTTTTTTTTTCTCATTAGGACTTGAGAAACAACTTTTTGCATTTGAAGTGACATTTACAATTGAAACTTAATGAAGCCTGCACAAGATGAAATAGTCCTCCATCACTGTGCGTGTAATTAATCTCCTCGTTTTTCCTCTAAGCCTCGGCATCCATCTTGTCGGCATTCTTGCGATTGTGGTGTGAATAGATGTTTGTTTGTTTTTTTGGTTCATGCATGTAATTAAAGTGTTTCCCAGAGGAAATAATGAAATTAGAAATACTGTCAAACTGGGACAAACTATCGCCATTGTGATTAAAGCCTTAGTCATTTATTCATACTTTGTAACATTCCTAACTGTCATACAAGTGCAAACGGGTTGTTTTGAATAGTTAAAAACCATAATAGAGTCCATAAATTTTGTCATAAAGGTGACAAAGAAAAAACAAAACACACCCTGAAACTAACCGTGATGCTTGCTGATCTGAAGACGTCTGGGTTAGTTTCGTTTTTTTTTTTACACACTCACGTGACGATACAGACGGCCACATACCTTTAACCAGATACCACATTCTTCCATGTTAGTTTTGATTTCTGACATCATTTATCCAAGACCTGAATTTTGTCTGGGCAAGTGTTGATTTTTCACCGATTCCAATGACTATGCAGATGATCACGTAGCTTTCACTAAAGCCAGCATTTATCCGGGTTCGTGTGGATTTTTTGATGCAAACAACTGCATAGCTTCATCCAAAACTTGCATAGGCTAGCATAGATTTTTTTTTGAACTGAATTCATTGACTTTATGGCTAGTCGCATAGCTTTACCCAGAGCCTGCATTCATGCGTTTTGGATTTCCAAATTCAAGCATGTACAATTGCTCAGGCTTTGCATTGTACTTATAGTGTGACGTGAGAACTTAACAACCTTCATCATGCAGCCCTCTCTACTTGAAAGGCAATCAAATGTAATCTGTCTGGAAATTCCTTTCATCTTAAGAGATGGCACCTCCTGTCGCCGTAGCAACAGATCAAATGCGGAAAATGGAAACACCAAGGCACACAGAAGTGGCATACTTAATCATCTTTATGTAGGGGATATCACATACATTCTTATACAGGCAAGATTTAAATAACTTTGTACATTTAATCAGAGACATCGGACTTCACAACACGAGAGACTAATTAGGAATGATCACTTGCTTCATCTTATGAGTCATTAAATAGAGAACACACACACACACACACACAAGCACGGATAACACATTCACACACACGTGGCCAGTTCAGCTTCGAGCCGCCACAGCCGGAGCTTGTTGCTGGTCGCTGGACTGCAGCTGTCTGCCCAGGTACTCCCTGAGAAACAAAGCGATCATGCTAATTAGCAATCAGAATTAGAGCAACAACTTCATTTCATTTGCCTCATGTGTCAGCGAGAAAGGGGTTAGCTTAGCACACTAACTAACAAGTTAACTTCGGCTAGACATTTAACTCACAGCTCCGCCAAACCGGTTAGAAAAAGTTTGTGCTCTTTAAATTAAGCAAAATGTCACAAATGCTAATTGATGCTAAATGCTAAACCACAGTATTTTGACATAACTTCAAAACAATATATTTTTAAATGTACTGTGGAACCTCTGAAGTCGAACATTTCAGAATTTGACCAACATTTTCAGGAAAACTACGCCCAACAAACTTGGTTGGCTTGAGCTTTGCATGTGCTGCAGGAACTACCGCTAACAGCTAACTTTGTCAATGCTAAGACAAGCAACATAAGCTATTAATGATCTATCTTTACAGTTGTTTACTTGCACTAGAATTTGGTCAGAATAAACAATATAAAAAGTTGAGCATTATGAAATATTCCTAACAGCACTGCATTTTACATTTCGATACAAGGTCGTTCATTTCGGATTTCGACCAAGATCGGCCAGAAAACACCTAAAGTCGCACTCGAGATTTGTAAGGAAGAACGTTGTTAGCTTAGCTTTACTTGCGTACGAAAAACGCTTCAAGCTAAGATTAGCGCCATTATCTATGAATGATCTATCTTTACTTTTTTATGCTTGAATTTGGGGGGAATAAACAATTTAAAAATTTGAGCGCTATAATACGTTAATAGCGGCACTACGTTGTGCATTTCAGAATTCAACCAAAATCTTTGCAGAGAAAACACCTCTTCACGTCGGGGGTTTGAATCGCTAACCTCGGCAAATCTCGTGTGACTTCAGCTCATGCTTTACGCTAGCCATTTTGCCGTCTGACTTTTTAATCGCGGGATCTTAAAAACAAGAACTGTCCGTGTTATTATGCGTCATTATAGTTAAACACATACAGTAATAGAGTAACATAATAGGCCCATGTGTTCATAATAAATGAGGCAGTGGTGTTATTCCTAAAAAGGATATTGAATCTTGGTTAGCCACTGCAACATTATACACAGTTTGAACATTAAGAGTTGTTTAAAGAAATAAAAAATGATTCCATTAAAAAGTATTGCACATAAGTTAAATAGAAATTGTACCTAAACACATTTCTATATGATTAAATGCAAATTTATTGTACTTTAGTTAAACACAACTGTACTTATAATAAATAAATGTACTGTAACTGGATTTAAAAAAACGTTTGACACCACTGTAACGTTATGCACAATTTAAACATTTCATTTAGTCATTCTTTCACGTACCACTAGAGGGAGACTGTGTACCACAGGAGGTACTTGTGTCACACGTTGAGAATCACTAATTTAGAACATTGCTGGTGAGTTTGGCCAGATTATTCATATTTCCAATATTTCCTTTGGGAAACATTTTGGATGTCATAGGTTGCGTTGTACTTTTCAACGGTGGAACATCCGATCCTTCTGACATTTCATATTTGAATCTACTTGATACCGCCAGCGTAGCCACGTCTGCTGTCATCAAGTATTGAAATTTAATACAATTATTTTGAAAGGTCACTCCTCTTGGTTTCCTCTTCCTGACGAGTAACATTTGCACGTGCCGTGCGGCTCGACGACGATCGCCCCGCTGCGACGAGAAATATCAAATTTTTCTTGAGGCGCTCAAAAAAAAAGGGGGAGGATGAGGGAATGTCTTCTCCGGAAGAGCTGGCATTTATCCGCCTTCATCCCACCTCTGACACTGCCGCCAAAGATGTGGGAATGAGAGTATACTGTGGATATAAAAAGTCTACACACCCCTGTTTAAATGCCACGTTTGGGGGGCGGGGGGGAATCATATCATTTCAATACATTTTCTACCATCAATGTGACCTACAACCTGTACGACTCAATTCAATATAAGACAAAATCTTTTAGAGAGGGGAAGTAAAAATTAACCACTCAGATACTGTGGTTGCACAAGTGTACACACCCTCTTCGAACAGCAAATGTAGTTAAGCTCAGAATTTACAATTTCACATTGAAAAGTGAAACGGGAGTCACTCAACACACAACTGCCACCGTTTGAAGCGCCACTGATCACCCCGAAATAGCTCAGCTGTTCGAGTAGGTTTTTCCTGACAAGCGCATATGCACACTTGTGAAACTACATTATCTCAGTATTTTTACTTACCCGTCTAAAACATTTCCCCCCCCCCAATTGAGTTTCAAAGGTTACAGATAACATTAATGATGAATAAAAAGCTTTGAGATGATTTAGCTTGGTCTCTTTTTTTTCTCTCTTTTTTGTTTTTAAAATCCCCTCAAAACAGAGCTGAAGTCTTGAACCTTAGATTAGCGCTCTTGGCAAGCGGAATGAGTTTTCACTGTGTTAGATGACTGCAAAGATTTCGGAAATTAAGTGAAGCGCCCATCTGTAAACATCTCGCCTATTTATTGTGCTGAGGGCTCCAACTTTCAATGTAGAACTCTGCGCTTGCTCCCCCATGGGGCAATAACAACAGCAGTGGGAGGTTTGAATTGAAAAGTACAAAAAATAAAAAACACCAAACAGATGACAAAATGACCAAAAAATATATTTTAGAAATAAATAAATAAATAAAAGTTAAACAAGAATAGTGTGACAAAAACATTCCACTCTGTGTTGTCATGACAGCAGAAGCTCACCATATGAAGTATGTAAGTCTTTTTAAAGAGTTCACAGAGAAAAATACATAGGTCACCTACATAGGTCATCGCTCTCCATTTTTCTCTCTATTCGTCGGTTTGTTCGTGGCCAGCGAACAACCTGTCCTTGACGAAAAAACAAATTGTTCTTTGTGTGGAAATAAAAAAAAAAAAAGATGTGAGCTCAAGTGTTCCATCAGTGAGTCTCTTGAAAAACCTTCAGAGCCAAAGCAACAGCAGCGTGCTTCAATGCATTGTGCGTCTTGCATGACTACGCATAAAATTGCCATATGTTTTTTATTTTTAATTACTTCGGATGGCTATTTTCATCCTCAGTATTGTTTCTATTTTGCAAGGTGGCAGCTATCACGAGTGGCAAGAGGAGCTGGCACATAATGTAATTATACGTATATCGTGTACATAATGCACAAGTGGGAACGCTATTTTGCTTTCACTGAGGTATTTCGAGGCATTGTATATTTTTCTATTTTGAAAGTTAGTGATTATTATTATTAATTAGTGAGGAATGACTGAATTACAGTAAAAGTGTGACACAGAAGAGGCCAAGGTGTACAGAATTTGAGTAGCCATGACATCGCACTCACACTAGCCAGATTTGCCAGACCTTTGGTGTCAAGTGGCCAAGTACGGCAATGATTGCCTGTAATGAGTACGCTCTAAATGGCTGTATGTGTGTTCATACCAGTTGTGGACCATGAGCTTCTGGACGGCCAGCAGGGCATTGTAGCGCACGAGCTGGTCCTCGTGGTGCATGTGATTCATCACCAGCTGCTTCCCGCCCAGCTGCTCAATCACCCTGAGAGAAAAAAAAAAAAAAAAAAAAAAAAAAAAAAAAGAGTATAAAAATGATGATGCAGGCCAGGAAGGGAAACAAATGTCATCGTCTTACCGTTTGCCGCGCGGGTAGTGCCGCACGTACTCGCCGACGTCGTGGGCCGCCACCGCTATGACTTGAGGATCGTCGGACACTTCCAGGAGCCTGGTTAAGATCCTAAAGTAGGAGAACATTCAAAGCATGTCACACACACAGACACGCTGTTAATCACACACACCTGAGATACCTTTGAGATTATTTTTTTTTTTTGCCCATGAGGAGGCTAGAGGTAGAAAGCTAAGCTAATGGCTAAACACTGCAACGAGAAGTGCCCCTTCTGGAGAAGCAAAAGATTTGGACTTAATAGGCAAAGAAAACCTGTGACGAGAACAATATAAATGTGCATTTTATTACTTTGAGAGTTTTCCAATCAAATGCAAACATAAAATGAAAAGGAGTAAAGACAGTGTTGCGAGATTAGCACCATGTGTTTGATTTGTCTGGAAAGCAGGAAGGAGTTTAATTTTCTGCTGCTGACAAATGTGACACCCTGTCAAAATGCACCGATCCAATCTGCACTACGTTACACCAGAGGTCTGTATTAAAATCATAAAATTACAAAACTAAGCTCCACAAAACATGGTCGAGGGACTGCAAGGGCCAAGGACTCGATGAAAATTTGGTCAGAATTTGGATAAAACTGTGGGATGGGAATTTCCACTACATTAAGTAGGAAGTAGCTTACCAACTAACTAACAGATTTCTAACATACACAAATAAGTCGATTATTTCCTCCCACTTTTGTCCGGCTTTGGCAGATGTTTGCGCTCTGCTATGGTTAAAAAAATTATTTCGATTTACTAAAGGTTTGCATATGCAAAAACGGGCGGAATCAACTTCTCGCCCGTTTTTGCAAATGGGTCCAAAGTAGTCGATGCCGACATAAACAGATGAGCCCCAGCTCACCCGCAACCCTACTGAGGACAAGCACTATCGAAAACGGATGGCTGGATGAAGCCCTAGACGACTAATTGGACATTAGAGCAGCTATTTGAGGAAACATGTTACTTATGTTTCAAAGAGCCCGAGGGGGGAAAAAAAAAAAAAAAAAAAGCACAAAATAGATCAGAGAATCCACTTAGTCGTACTTGAGCAGCTCATAATTTTTCTCGTTGAGGCGGACGGCGTTCTCCCGCCAGAACTTCTCAGACTTGTGCACCGGGCTCCATTCCAGGCGGCCTGATTTGAGTTCGGAGCTGTACTCGTCGAATGAGCTGTCGGATACATTAAATGTCAGCAGTGTGACCTTTCAAGTTGGTAGGACTAAGTCACATAAGTGCAAGTCTTAACCTTCAAGTTTCAAGCAAGTCTCCAGGTACTGTGGCAAAAATCAAGCAAGTCCCCGCTAAATTTTCAGCCAGAGTCATAAGTCATACAATATTGCTGAGTCCCATCAGGTATTTGCCAGAGGTGGGGAGTAAAAAGCTACATTTATGCAGTTACTTTCACTGAAATAACTTTTTGGGTCTAATTGTATTCGTTTTACTTTTATTTGAGTATTTTTTGTTAGATCGAAAGGTTTACTCCACTGCATTCCGCTCGGTACTTGGTACTTTTATCACCAGGTATTTATTATTGCTACCAATGTAGGTTTGTCAAATTTGTGTCACATGACAAACGGAGCCAGGTATTCAAATGGCCGCGCACAGTCTCCACGCCACAGGCCCACCCAGAAGCAAAAGGTTTCCAAGTGAAACATGGCAGAAATGGCAGAAAGACAAGTTCAAGTTCAAGTCAAGTTGAGTGTCATGAATACTAAATCATAGGTTTTAGCTCTAATATGGACAACTTTAGTCCCCCACCTCTTGCTCACACACACAACGGGCACCTGAGATCCTGCACGCTCTCCCCCAGCCTCTCCAGCAGGAACTTGATGTCCTCGGTGATGTCCTCGTCGTCGTACTTCTGCTGCTCCAGGTTCTCCAGCTGCTTCAGCACTTTGCACTGGATCATGGCCAGCGCGTACTCCTGGCGCGTCTCCCTCTCCGATGACTTCTCCAGGAGATTCTGCAGGCGGGAATGATCAGATGTACAGCCACTGGGAAGAGCATTACAGCTGTCATCCTGACATTATTTTCATCCTTCATGTACCGGACCGGAGATTCATTTATGCCGTAATGGCTGCAGCCAGACACAAACCTTCTCCCTTCCTTCAACATGTCGAGAAGTTGAATCTTTTCTACCATCTTCTTCGGCCACTTCTAAGTGCCAGCTGGCAGGTACCTTGTTTGGGCGGCACCGCGGGGCTTGACAAAGTATTGTAACGTCTTCCAATGATACAAGACGAGACGTTAGTCTATTTATCGCACGTTTATTGAGAAAGTAACGAAACATGGTTACTCTGAGGCGTACACCGTCAACCAACTCTCTCAGCTCGCCCGCCCTTACGTGCCCCCGCAAAGAGGAGAGGGGATGCGTTCAAAGACATTCGGAAATCTCAGTGTTTGTACTGTGGAGTACTTCCTTGTTATTATTCCAAGATGAATTAATTTTCTTTTCTTTTCTCAAATATTTCACTCTGCGTAGTGAATCGATGTAATACAAATGTCACTTTTTGAACTCAACTACTGAAATATATGAATTTCTATATTCTTATTTATTGATTATTGGTAGTGACTTCCTGGCATGAAAATTGACAGAAGCAGAGGGACCGAAGGTGGTCTAACTGGATCCTTTCTACTGACCCAACATGCTACATTTACAGCATTGGAATTAAGGCGTTGGCCGCAGCAGCAAAGACGGCAGGACAGATTCTGCGCGTACGCGTTGAAGGACCTGGCGGTCTCAGTCGATTTCTCTCCTAATGAGGACATTTGGGAGAAAGAGAAATGCATGCAAACGAGTATTTGGATGGAAAGAACTCAAAGAGCCTTGCGGTCTCTTAAAAAAGATCTTTGTAAGGGAGAGAAAGACAATGAGCCATCCTTCTATTCACAACACTCTGAGATGAACATCTGCTTGGTCTCCATTTGGCGCCCGCCTTCGCTTTTAATGAGCCGCGGTACATCAGTCATAACGCGAACGTCTCTCAGTGTCTTGTGCATGATTTGCCTAATGGGAATTCTTTTCACATACTGCAATCAGTGTACAGTTGAAAATCCAGGCCAACACCAACTCTGTCACATAATCAAGCGGTATTCATTGCGCCTTTTGTGCCGCGCTTCATGGTCGTCTGGACAAAGCTCGCAAGTAAGCAAGGCTTTTCCCTTTCTAAATCTCAAAATGCAAGGCTTTCTATTTCCCCCGTGATTTGATTTAGCAAGCAATCAGCTTGCAGCCGACTGATTTTTAAGCAGACTCGTAATGCAGTGGACAAGCATTAATGAGAGCAAAAAAATAAATCAATAAAAATCTATCCCGATTTGGAGCCAAGGAACTTGTTGACGTACACTCAGGTGAGAACCACAATCATTATTGTTGGAGTGAGGCGATATTGTCAAAGAGCTGAGGGTAGAGAGCTGTTATATGAGAGCAGCTTCAGCGTTGAGGTAACGCATTACAATTGGGCAGCATAGTATTAAGTGGGTAGTACATCTGCTTCACATATTCTGGGTTTGAATCCTGTGCGGGGTTTGCATGTTCTCCCCCTCTCCATGTGTTTCACTCGTGGACCACAGCAAAATCTCACAAACACATTAAGGTCCAATGAAACCAAGGTTGATCTTTTTTTTATCTTAAGCAGATGATGCAACCAGCGACTGAGTGGGGTGAGGCGTCAATTACAGGGGCAGCGGCGAGTTTGACGCAGTTCGGTAATTAAGAGTTGCATCCCAAAAGCGTATTGGTAGTTTGGTAAATATTTTAGGCAGTTTACGTGTCTTGTTAGGTGCTGTGCTGCTATTTTGGTTCGCAACAAAGTTCAAATGCACTCAACTCTTCAATGTCCATGTATTATCTCTCACCTGTAATAAGTAATTACAGTTCGTTTTTCTGACGAGAAAAGGTTATTGTCACTATTTGAGTAAATACTGTAGTGTAATTACCGTTTGATTTTGTGAAAAAGGCTCTTAAAGTTAAAAGGAAAGTAGGTCTACTGAGATTATTGTGTGTAATGGGTTATTCATGGTCAATCCCATCAATGTGTTAAAGATAAATAATATACTTTAGAATTGGCCAGTTTCTTAGTGACAAGTAACTCAAAAGAATATAGTTTAGAGACTTTCATAATTACTTTCAAACTAGTTATAGACAATATTACAGTTTGGAAGTAACTGGTTATACTATTGATTTACTGCTTGTTGTGGTCACCTGCGTTCGGGGGGAATCGAATCATTTGATACTCATATATTTTGTCTTGAGAAAGCTTTGGGGGATTTTTTGCTCTCTGAAAGCAGCTCGGCACGAAATATTCATGGCTAGTATGGAGTAACGACAGCAGACAGCTGACCGAGCAGCGTGGCCATATAAATCGTATTTATGTATCTTTTATGGACTTAAGTTCCTTTTATCGCCTTCCTCTGTTGTTTAATAGAGTAATTTCAGTCTGCCACCCCAGGGGCGATAAAGCATGCAGCCCAATTACAAGTTAAAAGTGCTGTGCAAGACTTTAGGAATATTTGAGTGCACTTGTGAAGCGTTTTTAGAGGTGAAAAGTGAGGGATTTCTGCACATACCCTGAAGGCAGCAAGAATGATCCGGGTGACCTTCTCCTTGACGGATTCCTGAAGGATGTCGGACAAGGCCGGCACCACATTGTAACGTCGCAGCTGCTCGCAGAGCTGCGGGCTGAAGGCCAGGAGCCACACGCAGAAGATCATCTGGTACTGGAGCTGGAAGCCGCACTTGTTGCTCAGCACCGCCGTGATGCTAGAGAGCGAGGTTAAAAGGATTAGCAACGAAAACAAAAGTTGATGAGCTGCCTCTCTGTGGCGCGCGGCTTTACTAATGGCCGAGGTTCCGCAGAGGTGCGCCTCCATCCTGCCGAGCCATTACACCTAATGATTGCCCGGGAATAGGATGTGCACACAGACCGCAGGGACTCAGATGCGAATGCAAATGAAACAGCAGGACTGCCAACAGTCTCCATGACGAAAATGAACTGGGATCAAGCCACAGCAACAACGTCCAGCATATTTTATGACTGAAGGTCTACAGATAATTGTTTTGACTTCATGTTTGGTTTGTACTCTCACATGCACTGTCCACTGTGGGAACTTGACAGGCGTGTGCCCTTCCAAATTACGTCCAATCAAGTGAAAATACCACAGGTTGACTCCAACGAAGATGTAGAAACACCGAAAGCAATGCTTCTCAACATTGATTGAGCAAAGGCACATATTTTATATAATAAAAGTGTTATGGCACACCACCCAAAAAAAAGCCACAAAATGTATACATACTGATATGACGACTACTCACAAGTCGATTTAGCACGTGAAATCTTGGCCTGTTTAGTTGAACACAAAGCTATTACTCTGCTGTGTGGATGGCAACTGGATAATTGTATCTTCTATCATCTGGTGGAAGAGCATTTAATAGTTCTGCCTGTCACTACACGTCGCTGTGATAGATAGATGAACAAAGATACATTACTTTTAGTTAGGCATAGACCGGTTAATCGATTTTCATTTATATAACACCAAAACTTTCCATCACCAGTATGGGCTGCACTATTTTTTTTATTTTCTTTGCTTTGATTTCTTTTTTCGAGTTGTCAAGGAAAGAGCAGGCCACCGTCAGTATACATTATTACATTTATTTTAACTTAACATGGTACAGGTTTATTAATGCACCAAATATTCTATATTTTGTTTAAAAATAATATAGATTGTGTTCAACACAAGCAAAAGTTATTTACCCCAAAATTTCAAAATAATTCATTTTAGAGCTTTAATTGCGATGCCGCATTATTTTGCTCAAGGTTATTGTACTGTGAAAATCTGGCGGCATCACTCACCAGTTAACCCCGTCGGCCTCCACCCAGGCGAACCTGTACTCATTGACCCTCAGCATAAGCTGAAGGCAGCCGGCCACACACTGCACATACTGAGAGCTCTGAAAAGAACAAAAACAAACTGCATACATTTACCCACGCTCTACATTGCTCTGGGTGAATAGAGGAAAAGCTTTTTGTTAGAAAATCAATACAGGTTGAGAGACACTGAGCCGTCGGCAAGCAGAAGACAGTGTACAGGAGGGAAAAAAAAACAAAAACATGGAACCTCCACAAGTTCAATGCCTTTAAGCACGCAGAGATCCATCCATCCGTTTTCTACAGTGCTTGTCCTCATTAGCGTCACGGGTGATCTGGAGCCAATCCCAGCTGACTACGGCTGAGAGGCGGGGTGCAACCTGGAATGGTCGCTCGCCAATGGCAGGGCACATAATATTTTTCACTCATAATTTTGTATCAGAGAAAATTATCGAGATAACGTTTTGTGAGTAGTGTAATTGATCTAATGGGGAAATGTAGCTTAGAAGATTGACGAGGGTCAAGGAACGGACAGTGTTGGACTTTGGAGGCTCCACTGTACAAAACTTGCATTACCACCACCACCGGCACCATCCAAGGTACGCCACATGCAGTCTTTCAGTGTACATCCTCAGCACATGCTTGATTACGATAGCGCAAACACACGCAGGGGAGAGGAAGCGGGGGCAAATAGTCCCCATCACACCTGAGCAAGAACCATGTCAATAGAGATTAGAAGAGGAGGAGGAGAAAGATCCTGTTAATCGGGAGATTAGAAGGTGAATAGAAGCAAAAGGAGTCCAGCCAGAAGATGACGACAGATGAATGGAGGAGTGAAGGTTACCTGGCTGGAAAAGATAAGTTAATAGACAAATCCTAAGTATGTTTTATAGAATAATTAGGCGCTACTGGGGAAGGGGGAGGGGGAGAGTGAGCGGCAGTAAATCAACTGAGGGATGCTGCTGCTGTTGCGCTACGTGCTATTCCAATTCAACCTGGAGAAAGCCGTTTGACATGCGCCTTCAGCATTACGTGACTTCTACAGCATGCACCGCTAAAAGCAACCAGCGGCAGCAAACATCATGCCGTCGACACGGAGGATCCCCTGCCGGGTGCCGTGTGCCGAGAGTCCACCCGTCCGCAATCTGAAATCATTCATGGGGAGAGCGAGACGACGGAATGGAAAAGAAGTGAAAGTCCAGAGGCGTGTGGAAGGCTGATTTTTGATGCACCTCGCTCATACTCACTTCACTGGGGGAAATAGTTCCAGCTCCGGAGACCGCGTCTGGACCTGTACCGTGTAGGTTCTAATGAGAGATAAACAAAATAAACAAAAGAAACAATCGATGCCTTGGAGCCGAGAGGACTGCTGAGAGCTGAAGTGGTCGACAAATTCCAAACAACTCAAGAAGAAAATCAACACGGAATGCAAAATCTAATCCTGCTTGGTCTGAATGCAAGAGATGAATGGAAAAATACACTTAACATAACAACACAAGCTCTGACTGTGAGCACAACCAGCAGACAGCAATTAGGTGAAGGCAGAAAATGACTTCAGGAACTGTCAAGAGGAAATGCCACTTTAAAGTACATTTGAGCATTTGACAGTCAGGGTACATTGTGGAAAAGACAGGGTCGAACACATTTTGTTCCAGGAAGCTAGTTGACTTCCATTTTGTTGACAAATTTCCCATTGGAAGTGATGGAAACACAAATAAACTGTCATTCAAACTGTAACTAGAAACTTAAACCAGGAGTGGGGAAACCTTTGGGCATAAGGGCTGGCGTCGGGCGGAATCCTTGCATCGGCAGAACCATCACTTTTCAGGAAACCAATAAAAAAACGACATTGTCGAGCCATTAACATTGCATCGTCAAAGAGAGCTAGCAATTTTCAACGCTTTAGATTGGTCAATCATTTGTAAAAAAAATTACGTGAAAACTGACCAATAATATCAATTTCCGAAAAAATATGACCTTGACCAAATTTGGACATAGGTTTTGGCTTTGGGCCAGGTTATTCGTAGATGAAGTATACAAGAAAAACATATTTTTTAAAATTTATTGTGTATCTAAAATAATGTATTTGAATAAAATAATCACAATTTTTTTCCCAAATATTATATTTTATATTTCAAATGAACAATTTTAGGAAAAACTGCTAAAATAATGCAATAAATATTCAAAGACTCTTAATCATGTACATGCTTGGAGGGACAGATTAAAGAGCGGCGCAAAACTTGTGCGGATGCCGATCAAATTGTGTAGCCCGAGGTGTCAGACTATAGATTCCACTGAGTATAGAATCCATATCAAATAAGGTTTTTATTTATCCCATTAAAAGAGATGGTATTGGCCTATAAACATACTTAATTAGGTTTAAAAAATGAACAGTAATAGGTAGGTAACATTATGACCACTTGCACAATATAATTATGTCAAATACAAGAGCCGCATCAAATAGTCTGCTTTTGCAAAGATTACAATTTGCGTTATTCATCACACAGGACATAAAAAAACAAGCTGATGCAAGTACCTGCGAGCTGAGCTGGCTTTTGATCCAGTTGAAGTAGTAGTTCAGGTCACTTCCCTCCATCAGGTCACGGCCCCAAGCGGCCAACTTGGCGATGATCCTCGCCGCCTGCGTGTCGAGACGGAGGATGAAAGCAGAGAACGGCATTTATTCAAAGGAAAAATTTGCCCGAATCAATCTACGGTTGGACTTACTGGGCATGGTCCAAGTGACACAATTCAGATTTTGTTTGAACACAGTAGAATAGAATATTTTACAGTCTGTCCCATCGACTGAGTAATTAAATACAATTTTGATTTTGCATTATTAAACCCAATAACGTGCGTGTGGAGAGCAGCTATTATTTATGTCCACTTGGGAGTCTTCATCTTTGCTATCCACTGTACTAACTGTGACTTTGACTGAATGCTTTAAAAAGGCAGAGTCTGACCCGGTCAGTGACGTGGGTGTCAGCGAATGAGAGTGTAGAGTTGTCTGTCTGTTAAATGCATGTTGAGTGACTCGGCGTGAGTTGTGGCCATCGGCAGCTTGTGTATAAATATGCTTGATACGTGTTTGTTTTCCTACCAAGTTTGTTCAATAAAGCGACTGAAAGTGTACCCACTGCTGTGTCTACCTTTGACCGCTTGCGGAGGCGTTACCATATGTAGCACATTGTTTATTTTCTTTCTTCTTAGTCCATTTTAGGGGTTAACAAAATCCACTGTTCGGTTCGTATCTCGGTTTTGTGGTCACGGTTTTGGGTTCATTACATGTTGACTCTTGGGGGGGGGGGGTATATTGTATAGGTTACAAGTGAAAGTACGGTCACAGCATTTTTTTAGCATATTAAATTAGTTACTGAACAATTTTAAATAGATGTGTTCAGATAAAGTGGTACATGATTGCTTGGCGTGAGCGAGTGACGAGGAGTCTCGCGGACACCGCCGTGTTTACCATTTTAATCAATGACACCCGAATAAATTAGCAATTTTTCAGCATATTAGTGACTGAACATAATTTTGAGATGCTATTGTGTTTTTTTTCATGTCAGAGTGCAAAGCAACACTATACAGTATGATTGCTTGGCTTCATGAGGCTTGCAAGGATTTGTGTCACTCACTGTTGTGTTCGTATCATTTTAATCATGACATCCTAATAAATTAGCAATTTTTCAGCCTATTATATTAGCGATTGAACATAATTTTGGGGTGCTAGCTGTTGTTCGTGTGAGGTAGCTGTTGTTAATATGAGAGTGCAACAAAATATGACAGCAATATAAGGTACAATCCCAACTTGAACGAAAGCAGCGTTTGGAAACTCAAGCAAGCTGTCATTTTATTATTATTATTTTTTTAATTTCCTGAAAAGTTGTCATTTTGGAAGTGAGGGGATTCCGCCAAACAGCGACAATATATAAAATATATATTCCACACTGTCTCGGCAGTGAATTTGGTCTCCACTCCTGCCATTGACGTCACACCAAGACATGGGCTGTGTGTGGATTTTGGAGTTCCAACGGCAATTAGTTATTTACCAATTGCTCCAAAATGGATTGACATTATTGGTAATGACTCCCAGTTTCATTTTCTTGGGCAAAAAAAATAACAACATTTAACTAACTTGTTAATGAAATATGGACCATTAATACCCTGTACCTCCTTTAAATGATTCAAAACATTGGGACATTCTGTCAGGCTCTTTCGTTCTGGCTCGCTCCCATTGCTCCAACAAAATTTCTACACCAAGTGGTGCACGTAACTGCAGTAACAATCCGTGTGGGAAAAATTATCCCTGCGTTTTGCGTTGACCATTTTTTTGGAATGGAATTATTGGAGTTATTCGATTAGTCGTTGCAGCCCTACATCAATGCAAGGTTGACCTAATCTAAATACAGATTGATGTACAACAAAAATAAACATTAAAAAGCATCGGCTGTAAATTCTAAACTACAGTGAACGCATAGACAATTAAATATGGTCTAATTATGCTACATTAGAGGTGTGCTCATCAGTAAATAAGCCAAGTAAGAGAGGACGGTTCCCCCCATTGTGCCTTTGCCAATTAAAAGCTATGTAACCTTTAATATGCTGTATGATTTATTTATTACTGTTTGCTTCCACGTTATAATTGACACTTACGTAGTTACTCATGTGCAATTTAGCCGTCTGCGAATGCGGGTTGTTTCATGTGTTATCTCAGTCCAAACACAGCCATATCGGATATGGGTCACTTGAAATACACATGAAATAAAATTGGAGAGAGACATTAAATCAAACTAGGGCACATCCGGCCTACATTATTAAGGTGGGTGAGGGATGGCGGTTCTAATGGCGGCGGGTGTCTTATTTTAGCGCGGGCTTCGATATCGCTGGGCGGTCCTTCCCCATTTCTAAAGGTTGCCAGGGTAACATCACATTAATTGCCTGTTTTTGACAAAAGGTCGTGTTTTTTGTGAGGAATTATTAATGGCTGGATGATGAGGGAGCCTCACTGCTTTTATTCTGGCCGTGGACAAAGGTTAATTTGCTGCAAATGGCCGATCAAGACGTTTAGGATGAAGGCTGACCTTGCAGGCTGTTATTATCAAAGACAAATGACGAACTCACCATGTGGACAGTGAAGAGGTCTTGGCGATTCAGCATAGGGAGAAAATAGGACCACGCTGTGTTTTTTGTCTTCTTTGCATATTCAAAGAAGATGCTCACCCTCTGATGATTCTCCTGCATCACATTGAATATTATACTTTGCTGTCATCCAATCTGACCATCTATGCATACACAAGTATTTGCAGATCTATTCTATAGCACTGGGATTGAAGCTTTTGCATAGTTAGTTTGAGAAGTATTTGGACAATGACACCACCTCAAATGGAGTTAAACTAAAAATGTGGAGATACATGCAGATTTCACTCAAGTATGGCATTTACATTATAGGAATGGCTGCACTTTTTGACAAGAGTTTCTCTGTTTTCAGGCGCTCAAACATTCAGCACTTAAAAAAATTATTAGACCAGAACCCAATGTAAAGTGCCCGATATTAACAGCATCGGTCATTAGCAAAATAATATTTTTCTGTTCATGTAATGGTTAATACGAAAAACTATGAAGCGAGATACTGCAAATTACATTTGTAATACTATATCACTATTCAAGAATTTTCGAATTTAACCTTTCACGAACATCTCAAAATATGATTTCTTAATTAAGATGTCAAACTACATAAACGTAATCATTTGCATTCCTGAACCGGAAAATAGCTATTGATGCCTGATTCATTGCTGACTTTGAGTGATTAGTTTCTTGCTGACGGTGAATTCAGTTAAAAACTCCTCATTCCAGTTCAAAATGGTCAGAGGTGGAGAGCTCGCTGAATTTGAAGGAGGTAAGAGTAAAAGCACTCCATCATGCTGGATGCTTTCTTCTTCTCATCTTTATGACTGGCGGGGTAATACCGTTGTTAAATATGCTTTATTGGAAGGATCCTTAATTCAAAGTCTAAAAAGACCTCCATTTAAATCAAGCGATCGAGGATTATCATAAAAGCACAGCTATTATTTTTTAGAATACAATACTTTGTTGTCACCAATTGAAGGTTAAACCATAAAAATAAATACTGACATACAATTGTACAGTATTAGCAACATAAGATTTCCCAAAAATGACAGTTTGTCAAAATGCTGACTCTGGTTTGAACGGCCACTTCAACCAGAGTACAACACAGCAAGAATTTTGAAACCTGATGATGGATTCAGGAAAAATTGGGTTTTTCATGTGGGGAAAAACGTTTTTGTGGGATTCCCCCCCCCAAAACAAAATAAAATAAAGCCTTCAAATGAAAGTAAAACAGTGTAACTTGATTATTTTGGTTGATCTACTACTCAGGGAACTCCCTCTCCGATTGGCTTGCACGTTTCACTTAAAAATATCCACCTACAAGCTCGCACGGGCCAAAATTCCGAGGGTTTCTCCAAGTCGGCACGTCAAAATTATCGGGACTTGTAAAACGGCGTCACTTGCCCAAAAAAGTCGACTTAAATAGGGCAAATATAACATTATTCTTGAGAAGAACAGTAAAATAGGTCAGTGCAAACACAGCCAATTTATTTCTTATGGATGATTTTAGATCGTTTAAGTGCTGATTCCATGTTTTCTTTTTTTTAGAAAATTCCACAAATATGGTGGCAACTTGTCACGTTGCTAATTATATAATATTAAAATCATATTTTTTTATTTTCACACTGACGTAGAAGGGTCCAAATAAATTATTTAATTCATTTGAAATAAAATTTATTTTCTTACTATAAACGGTGCATTTGGAAAGTATTCAAGGCACTTTTCCTACATTTCGTTATGTTACAGCCTGATGCCAAAATGCATTTATTTTTGTTAAATCCCTCAAAATTCTACGTATAACACCCCACAATGACAACGTAAAACAAAATTGTTGCGTGAATTTGAAGGAAAATATATTTTTTCACATTTTGGAATATGACTGTAACACAACATAATGTGGAAAAAGTGAAGCATTTCTAATCATTTCCGGATGCACCGTAGATTGTCCAAATACGTTCGTCCCAAGCAGTACGCAATACCTGCAGTGTATCATCGATGAGTGTCAGGATGTACTGGACGGTTTGCTCCTTGGAGATGTGTGCCATCAGGTTCAGAAAGGTCTTTGCACACTGTATATAAAAAGAGATTATTATGAGAACTCCTAACATCACAGCACATGTGTATCTTTTGTTGAACAAATACCTGATGTCCTTCTTTGGTCAGAATGAGCTGCTTCTCCTCAGAGTTGGCCACCTCAAACTTCTTGATGAACTCACAGTCTTCTCCTGAGATCATCTGACTCCTACAAAAAAGGATAAGTTGTCAAACATGGGAAGTCGATGACATAAAATGTGCAGCCAGCGGGTAGACCGAGAACAAAGTAAATCGCAACCTAAATTCATTTTGTTCCAGGCTCAAACTGTTGGCAACATAAAACCTTCATATTGTCATCTATGATGCAGTGCCCTCAATACTGGTCAAATGATCTACTAATATATATTTTTTCCCACCTACGAATAGTTAAGCGTTGGATGAAGGGAGCTATGGCGTTGTTAATTAGAGGGGAAGATTTTGTCTGGTTATTTATGATTGTATTATTATTATTATTATTTTTGTGTGTTTGTCTTTTGTGTCTGTTGTATGTTTTCTTTCATGTACAATTTATGCAAGTCACATTTTAGAATTTGTTGTGCATGTCTTTTATTTCCATTTGTTTTTATTTTGCCTTGTGCAACTCTGTTTTCTGCAACCAGGTCGGCAATGCAAATGAGAATCTGTTCTGAATGGCCTTACCTGGAGAAGAAAAGGTTAAATTAAAAAATAATTATATACCTGAGGAATTGCTAGAATTAATATATATGTTATGTTGTGTTTAATAAGTGCATTTAACTTACCATCTGCTTGGCAAATAAACGTGTGTATGTAATTCATATTCCATTAATTGTAGGACTCGTATTGTACCAAGTAGATCTTGCAATAAGTTCCATTTCCTGTTCTATGTTTATAGTTACACAGGTTTTGTTTGAATTTTTGAGGCATAATTCCATTTGACTTTGGAGATTGAACGGCGTAAAGCATCAAAATGTACTTGGAAGTATAAAAGCCTTGCTAAAAGCTCCATGTCACTAACTTACACGCTACTGCTAATTGCAAGGTTGGGTCACACGATGACGACACTTCACATGGAAATACCAAATGCTAAGCCCAAATCACTAGGGTACACCCGCACACCAATGACATCCAGCCTCAAAAGGCCGCCTGGATGAGCGTGCAGTTGCTCTAACTCGTGGGGAGAATGGTAAATCACACTTTTACAAACCTTTCAGCAAAAAATATGAAGAACAAGACAGAGGGCCGGCCCCTGAACCCCATTTTTGCATGGCGAATCCTCAAAAACTTTGATGCCATTCTCCGGCCACATTAGACAATGTAGGTAAACGAGCTTGGCTATTTAGAATCGCCCATCCGTCAAGGATGCCTGCTTCTGCGGGGCTCATTTGGGCAAGTTTCCTGGAAGGAGTTTGTCAAATAAAGTACCCTGGAATTCGCACAAAATGGCTGCCTCAAACCAAAATGGCCAACTTCTTAGTCAATATTAGACATGGTCCTTGAGACTTTTTCTTGCGTCCTCTTATAATAGACATGTCTACTCAATGTCGTGTCAATTCCATAAACTGATGTTGGAAGCTTATTTATTTATTTATTTTAAACGAGGCGCCACTGCGTGACTTTAGGGCAGTTTGTGTTGGGGACCCTTAAAATCCATTTTGACACATACTTGCAAAACATTTTTACATTATCAGGCATCTCTAGGCCACCCAAAAAAGGCCATTCACCACAGAAACTCCAATATTAACAAAGAGGAAATTCCCCTCAAGTCTGTGACTCAGTTTCTCACCATTTAACTGTCTTCTACCATTCGACAAGGGGATGATGTGTGTTACTTACTGCAGGTACGACTGCCAGTTGACTGGATTGCCGCGAACCTCCGCCGCCTTGGCAGCGATGATGTTGGTGGGGACGGCGGCGTCCACGGCCCCGCGGATGTCCATCCTGAGGGGTTGCTGGATGCACCTTTTTGTCGAGACAGAATGTGAGGGAGACGCCACCTGGATGGGAACACCAAAGCAGAGAACATGAAGGCCTTTTGCTTTTTTACTGTTACAGTAGACCGCCGCAAACTCTGGAATCGTGACCTCAGCTACGCACACATTTTTCTGTAGAACTTAACTATTTTCAAAATTACAATCATCTGTTTTTTGCCGAGTATGTTAAAACACACAAATAATTTGTCTCCGGTTGGTTGCTCTAGTACTACGTCAAAAAAGTCGAACGAAAAAAACCCGCACCTTTTCCTGCCTAGCTGCGGCTTTCCAAAAATACAACTGAAAAAGATTTTTTTTCTTGCGTGGCTATTGGCCAGCGACTTCAGCGAAACTGCTTTTATGGGAGGGAACACACCAATTATTACTTTCTTATTAGCCATTTTTGATTCAGTTATACTTACAGCAATTTTTTTTTTTTTTAAAGGGGAACTAAAGCCGACGGCTGGGCAATAATAGAAAAAATAATAACCAGGATTATTTTGAAATCGCAATTAACCAAACCTACATGTCATCAACCTCTTAGTCATGCTAGTCATCGCAACATACGGTACAACCCCAATTCCAATGAAGTTGGCACGTTGTGTTAAACATAAATAAAAACAGAATACAATAATTTGCAAATCATGTTCTACCTAGATTTCACCCACACCGAAACTTTAGAGCATGCTTCGACAGAACAGCGACATGTTTACGTACAACCGTTAGTCCTAGCACTAGCTTGCTACGCTACATAACGTTTTGTTGCCTGCTTGCATACCTCAAGCAAGCCTTAAACGAATGTCCTCTCCTGTCCTGAGCACCGGTGACCACCAACACACGTTTTCCCCCATTTTGTCCTTATAATACAGTCGGCGCGATCCACTCTTGTTGTCGTGGTCACGGTAACGAGTGTATCCGGTCACGTTTGACAAGATAAAGCCCAATGATCGTAAAAAAACGGGATGCGGTGGTATCGGAATGAAAGATTTTATTGCAGTAGTCTGACATAGTGCAATCGTGAAAGAGCAAATTTGTCTTGTAGTCTGATCCGGACATTACGTGTTGTCTGTCTCAAGGCGTGTTGTCTGTCCCACACCGCTGACATTTTTTTTAAAAATAACTTTATTGGCCATCAGATATGGGGACACGCGTCAAAGGACACGCGACAAGGCTAAAAATAAACTAGCTTTTGGATTCAAATATACTGTGTAAGATGGTCACGTGGCGTGAATGTCTTTTGCAGAGCTGATCAATGACGTCATTGATCGGATCGGCGAATTATGACATTAAAGCCGATCAACATAAAATCTGTGTAAAGTCTAATTGAGATCCACCCAAAAAAGCTTATATATAGCCTATAGGCGCTAACAGATGGCAACAAATAACTACTTTTGTCTAAATAAAGCATCACACCTCACTTCAACATAGCTCCTTGGCACCAAGATGCCACGAGATGGCGACAAAGCTCCACTTCTGTCTAAATGAAGCTCCTCAACTCACTTCTCAATAGTTATTTTCCATTATGACACAAGATGGTGCCAATGCAATACTTTAATTGCTTTTGCCTAGCACAAAAACAGCCAACGGGGTGTTTTCAATGGCTAACAGGAGGACATGTATTTAAAAAAATAATAATAATCTGCACAGAAATAGCCATCGCCGGCCCCATGAGCACATTCAAAATTTAAAAGCCATACTTACTCTTTACTTAATTACGGCCGAGAAATGTTTTCATTCACTACGACCTTACTACTACGTTAGCGTGGTTAGAAAAGACGATGAAGTGTTCCGATTTATGTACACGTTCTGTGACAGCAGAGAGCTAGCATCCGAGTGTCAATGCATGACTACGTAGCTGAGCACTTTAGCTATTACCGAAACCGTAAAAAAAATATTTTATACATGTATAAAACATACACAATGTAGCTATACACTGCGAACAGAGGTGATAGCTCGAATCGGCTCGCAAAACAGGCACAGAATGCTGCTAACCCGCAACATTCTCGTGCCAGGCTAGCATAGCAAGCGTTCAGTCACTTGCCTCAAAGGCTAACCAGCATATAACAAAGGATTGAAAACTATACTTCAATAAAAGATAAGCTTGAATCACTCACCGAACTAGCTTCTTTGCTCAGCTGACAGCGATGACGTCACGCTGTATCATGTGACTGGCAACAGTCAAGTGGTCACGTGCGGATCTCTGGAAGAACAAAAAAAAAACCCGTCACAATAATTTTTGCCGTCGTTGTTTTTTAAAATGTTATTACTAACAGATATGATTAGATATATTTCAAGTGGGACTATTATTATTTTTCGTTGACGTATAAAACGAGAAAGTCATAATGTGACATCATCAAGTGTCACGTGACTCTGTCACCCGTCTTCCTCCAGTGTTAATCTGTCCTAAGCACATAACATTGTCCTAATCCCCATCTGCCCTGGCTTTTTCTCCCAAACACTCTTCCCTTCATCAGTCATTCTCTCTTCCATCATCGCTATGCACACCAGGACGCATCCCAGCCATAGACGCGCCACGGGCAGTGTAGATTCCCCATGATGCTGAGCGGCGGCAGTGCCTCGCCGTGGGGGAATGCCGCGCCCTACCTGGGTTGAGGGGTGGGCGTTCAGGCCCACGTCTGCCCTGCGAGGGCTCCGATGCCGCCGCGCCCTCATGTGGCAGCGTATGCAGAGGCTGACCCGGGCGTGCCGCCGCGGCGTGGGCTGTACCCTCGGCTACAATGACCATGACCGGGACGAGCAGGAGATGGTGTGCCTTGAGGTACGCACCCATGACGCTACCTACCTATCTACCTACCCAACCACCTACCTGCCGACCTATATCGACCCAACAACAGCCTACGACCGACAACCCCAACGAACCAACTATCTACCTATACACATTGCAACGTAAATACCCACCTACCATCAACCCACCCACCCACCTAATCTAACTTCCTGTCTAACAATTTACCAACTTTCCCATCCACCCACCCGTCTACCTAAATAACTACCGACTACATTTCTATTATACCTATACTCACCAAGAGATAACGCACATACTGCACCTCCCTAGCCAACCGCCTACAGTATGTACCGTACCCAGCTACCTAAATTCCCACCGATATCTAGCTACCAACCTACCAGTATATCTACCTACTGAATATACCTACCTTCATACTCATCTACCCACCCTCCTCTCTCAATACCCATCTATCTACGTACTACCACTTTACCTACCCATAGCTACATACTCATCTACCTATCCACCTAAAGACCAATCAGCCTACATACCTTTACCTACCTCTCGACCAAACCAACTATAGGTGTTTTATAACCTACCTACCTACCTACCTACCAATTACCTCACTAGCTACCTATGTACAGTATGTATTCACATACATACATACCTACTCATCTAACCACTCATCTACCTACCTAAATACCAATCTACCTACTCATGACCGCAACCACCTACATACATACATACCAATCTACTGACATACCAACCGACTGTTTGCTACAGGGCGGCACGGTGTGAGACTGGTTGGAGCGTCTGCCTCACAGTTCTGAGGACCGGGGTTCAATCCCCGACCCCGCCTCTCCCCGTGCCTGGGCACTCCGGTTTCCTCCCACATCCCAAAAACATGCATGGTAGGTTAATTGACAACTCTAAATTGCCCGTAGGTGTGAATGTGAGTGCGAATGGTTGTTTGTTGGTATGTGCTCTGCGATTGGCTGGTAACCAGTTCAGGGTGTACCCCGCCTCCTGCCCGATGATAGCTGGGATAGGCTCCAGCACGTCCGCGACCCTACTGAGGAGAAGCGGCTCAGAAAATGGATGGATGTTCGCTACAGTACCTATCTACAGTACCACATAGAAATATGCATACCTACTACCTACCTAAATACATTACTATTTACCTACCTACTGGCTTACAAACGTGAGTGCACACCTCGCATTATTGTATCTAATTTTATCTTTTCAGGGGAAAACACTAAAATGTTAGTCGGTGTACAGCTTGTATAACGTGTACATTTCCTGTCCCATCAGAGTAACTCAGACATAAATGTCTAAACCCGTGACAACAAAAGTGAATACACCCATGAGTAAAAATTTGCCACTTTCTCTCCTCATCAAGGTAACAAGGTTTCAGGTGGGATCGGGGAGCAGGTGCGATAAAGTTGCTGTGATCGCTCACATATTGACGGCCAGCATGATCGCATCCCTTTGCAAACTGGGGCACGGGGCAGTACTATTCGCAGGGGATAGGGACCGGGCAAAACCCGCAAAAAGTCCAAAGCTGCGGATAAATTACGCTCATTATAATTGCATTGTTTGCCATCCTTGAACGGAAGGTTAAGGAGCTCAAGGTATGCAACAGCCAATGGCTCCGCGATGTCATTATTGAGGAGTGGAAGAGGATTTCAGTGGCAATCTGTGAAGCTCTGGTGAAATCCATGGCCAAAATCCTCAAGGCAGAGCTCTAAAATAATGGTGGCCATACAAAATATGAACACTTCTGGCACAATTTTGACATCTTCACATAGGGAGTACGTACTCACTTTTGTTGCCAGCAGTTTAGACATTTATGGCTGTGTTATTTTAAGGGCACGGTAAATTGCACTGTTATACAAGCTGTTCACGGACCGGCTGTAGCAAAGTGTCTTTTCTTCATTGTTGTCCCATAAAAAGATAAAATAAAATATTTAGAAAATGACAATGTGATTTTTTTTTTGTGAGATGCTGTACACATATACCCTTCTACCGACCCATGCACCCACTGCCTGCTCATCTCGCCAACCGCCTACCTAAATACAAAATACCTACCTAGCTACTCATCAACCAAATATCTATGGGCCCAAACTACCTATTGACCAAGCTATCTTACCCACAGCCCCACCAACTTACCTCTCTTAACACCCACCTAAAAATCATCAACCTATCCAGCTACCAAACAAGCTATCCAGCTCGGTACCTCCCACCAATCTACCTGTCTACCTACTTAATAGTACATATCTACTACCTATAACTCATTCCTTTAATGCTTCATTAGAGCTGAAGCGTTGTTGTCTGCTGCCAAGCGAGATGTATTTAAATACGTCTGCCTTTTGTCGTTGTCTCGCTGCTGTCGTCAGTGCCTTGGCGGAGGCCTGGCCGTGCCGCCTGTGGCTCCCCGTCAAACGTCTATTTGCGGCGACTAAATCACGTCTGATTGGCGGCTTAGGAAGCTTAAAAGAGGAAGGAGTTGTGGCTCCAAATAGCTCCCAGCTGATGTCACTTCCACAACAATAGGTACACCCGCGCAGTCTAATGACGACGGTGAACTGCGTTGGCCACTTTAGCGGTAAATACAGTATACTGAAACATCGAAACTTGGGCCATTTTCCTGAAGAATTTCCTCTCTCGCTTACTCTCTTACACAGATCGACCGACCTTGTGGCCAAGGAACGATGTTGAAGTGAGGGGAGGCGTCTCATTTAGTCAGGCCAGAGCTTTGTTTCATCGAAAAAGGGGGAAAAAAGTGCTTTGTAGCCATCTCGTGGCATCTATAGACAATTACAAACCTTTATGGGTGGGCGTCAATTACTCGCAGATTTTCCATCATTCACAGCAGCAGGCGTTCAATGTCCAGTGGTGCCTTGACTTAGGAATTTAATTTCTTCTGCGATTACGTTTGAAACTCAAAGCATTCGAATCACAAATCATCTTGACATGCCATTAATGCGCGCTAGCCCTCTGAAAAACACTGCCAAAACATTGTGTGCGCTCGTAACTCAAATCTTTGCTTGCGAGTCAAGACAAAAATCTTCCGAGCAACGGCTCATATCTCGAAAAAAACGGTAAATTGTGTCACTAGTAAGTTGAAGTACCAATATAAAATGTGCGGTATACCAAGGCTGAGTAGTTTTACTTTATTTTAGTTTTATTTGGCTTTCCAAGACTGCAGCATTGAACACATCTTTACAAGACCAGTTCTGCCCGATTTAAACCCGTGACCTTCTCGCCGAGAGCTGGCAATGGAAACCACTCAACCAACGTGCCGCCTTCAAAAAATAAAATAAAATAAAAGGAAAAAATAAAAAAACATGCTCGCTCTTTTGAATCCGTCGTCTTTCGCCGTAAGCCCCCCAGAAACCCTGGCAATCCCACTTTAATCGCACGCCCCAGGTTTTCATTATCCTGCGCTCGGACCCAAATCCGCCCAACACACACACACACAAACACACACGAGTCGGAGGGCATGGATCACGGTCACGTGGCCATTTTGTGGGTCGGCGGTGTGTTGGTTAAGGTGTTAAATGAAGTGTTGTCGAACAGGTGACATTTTCTTCTCCCTGAGGCCGAGATGCAACTATTGCATCTTGACAGAAGGGAGCTTTTTCAGTTTTCACAACTGCGGCAATATGGTCAACATGGTCGCGTGTGTTTCTGTCTTGATGAACGTTCCAAACTACAGTACAGTATATTATTTCAGCTACTCGATGTGTATAAAAAACAAACAAACAAACAAACAAAAGAAAAAAAAGAACACAGCTGTTGAGTGCCATCTGGTGTTTATGTCCTGCGAAACATCAGATGCAGCTAAAACTATCAACTGCTATTATAGTGCAACACAGTACTGGACAGTATGTGCACATTCAAAGGCAGAGGAAGGTTGGCATTTCACTTTTTTTTCAGTAGTATATTCAGGTCCATAAGACATTTATGAAAAATGATGGTTGTTATTAAGCATTATTAGCACGTGTGTGTTTTATTTGGAACAACAGTTCATTCAGTTTTTAGACTTGCACAGAGGGTCGGGTTGAATGTCTACATATTACTCATATTTTTTGATCAAGTATAAAACATGACATTATACATAATTAGTCATTTATTTTTATGTTTACTATAGGGAATCAATACAATAAAAATCTATCGATAGATAGATAGATAGATAGATAGATAGATAGATAGATAGATAGAAGTTCTGAATCCTGTTATTAGCCATCTAACTTTAATGTCCATCACCTTTGAAAGAATACATTGTAAAAGGTTATTCAAGAGATAAGGTGAAGCAAATGATTTTCAATTAAAAAAAAAAAAACCTGTTCCTTGCTGTACTTCAGGTTGCCTTTGGGGGGCAGTGTTGTCCTCTGCATCGTCTTGGCTGTAAAGGGTTTTGATTGAGGATCACACACGAACACGATAAAACATGTTCATTTGTTGATATTTATGTTTCTACTTGAATGTTTTTCCTGGAGGAGATCAATAAAAACATAAAATTGAAACTATGAATGCAAATGCGATTTTACAAATGGGTTTGATAAATAATTACCAACGGAGTGCAAATACAAACTAAATTGTATTTTTCCTCTAGATGATTAATAAAGGGAAAAAAATTGATACATATAAAACCTATTCCAGTGACTGGTTTCTAAAGAGATAACAATTTTAAAAAATAATAAATAGATTTCTATTTAAAACTTTCCTCTACAAGAATGACAAACAAGAAATATGAAAAAAATATATATATCACACATATACATGTGTACACATAATAATTAGGGATGTGTGAGTACCTTATTGGTACTGGATTTATTTCAAGGTATTGGGTACTCGTGAAGGCTGCCGATACCAGCCACCGATACTTAAAAGCCAAAAAATCCAACATTCAGTAAGTCCTCCTCGCCAGTAGTTGGCGCTATACTGCGGCAATTATTATCGTTAACAGGAAGTCACCTATCCCGTTTTCCGGGTTTGATCGCATGATGTTCCGCAGATAGTGGATTAAAATTTTAGGTAAGAAAAGTACTAGTAGTATCGGTAGTCGGCATTGGTCTGAAAAATGTCGTATCAAACAGCCTTACTAAAAATCTCAAAATATATTATGTAAAAGAATGAATTATTAATTATTGATAGTGAAATAATCCGAATGTATTATGATTCATTTTGGGGGGGAAATTTAAATATGCAAATATGTTTGTTATTTGTGAATGTATTATGATTCATTTTGGGGGGGAAATTTAATTATGCAAATATGTTTGTTATTTGTATTCAGTTTTCCCGCAAGAAAAAAAATAATAAATGTCGTGATTTACATTGAGCTGCAAACGTTTCAGCTTCGGCCTCGTCTCGCAAAGCGCAAATCGAGCGGTGCCGCCATCTTTGATTGGGGCAGAGCGTGTCTTCGTACACACAGACACACACACACACACACGCGCGCGCACACTGTACTGGGGGTCTGGGCTACTACGAGTCGGGAGAGAGTGCGCATGCGCACTCACTCGGCGCAGCCGGTCGGGGAGGAGGAGGTGGAGGAGGAGGAATAGAGGGTGGGGTGGGGGGTGGGGGGGGGGGGGGAGAAGAAGCGCTTTGCCATCGGATGTAATCAAGAGCAGCGTACCCATTTCTCCATATTATCTGCTTTTAACCGCTTGTCGCTGTGCATACATGGTGGAATTGTAAGTACGGCGCGTTTCGTGTGTGCGCGCGCGCGGGCGCGCGCGTGTGTGGAGGATGAATTGATTGGAGTGTGGAGGAGGGGGGTATTAAATCCGCCCCCCCCCCTTTTTTTGGGAGAAGATTTGCGATTAGAGTGCATTTGCTTGCAATGATGAAGCCAGTGCAGTGCGGTGGATACCCACTATGCCCCCCCCCCCCCCCCCCCGTTCTCTTTTTCCCTCCTCTTCACCATTCAGTCGGATTTGAACATGCGCACGCGTGCATTTTATTGAATTTTTTTTTTTTTTTAGTAAGAGAAAAGACGAAATAATGTGGCATCCATTGCATCCCTGCATACATGAATGTTTTCCTATCAAATAGCAATTCTCCCCCACCCAACCCCCCTTGTGTCAGGTAGTGTGTGTGTGTGTGAGTTACATAAATAATATGACAGAATTTGTTAGTCTCTGACCTGCTGATGACACCTTTTGTTGGCACGTTAAGGCCTTTTACTGCATGCATCTGCAAAAAAATGAAGACAAAATTAAAAAAAAGACAGAAATATTGCCATTAATGTTTAATATGCATGCATTTGTACATTCCTGCCATGTAAAATCAAATAAATATTATTTATTCCTACACGGAAGCGATGATGCATTTATTTATTTTTTTAAATGTGTCTTTGCAAAGGTAATAATGCTGACTTTAGATCAGGGGTGTCCAAACTTTTCCCTCTGAGGGCCGCATGCACAAAAATCGAAGGATGCGAGGGTCATATTCTTGAATCGCTAAAACCGATAAATCAAGCAGTTACACTCGAGGTGCAACAATGAATCGATAGATCGACACCTGGTTTGATAATTGATTAATCGTTTAGGGACCTTGTTCAACTTAAAGCTTCTCAACAATAAAGATTTCCGTAGTCTTCCAAGAAAGCAGACTGATTATCTTTTTAAAAAAAAAAAAATAATAAATCAAAATAAGACTTCTGCCAACATCTGCTGTTGCTTTGGAAAATAGTAATCAACATTTTTGCCTATTTTCTGACATGTTGCAGACCAAACCACTAACTGAATCATGATCAATTTGTTTTGCATTTTCTGCAGTGTCAATTTGAAATGTCCTGTTTTTGAATCAACAAATGGATCTAGAAAAAACATTTTCATCCAATTCATCGATTAATAATTGACAGATTATTAAAATAATAATTAGTTGCAGCCCTAATTGTAATTTTTTTTTTTTTTAAATCTGATTTACGTAATCGAAAAAATAATCGAGAGATTACTCGATTATTAAAATAACTGTTAGTTGCACCCCCTCAATTCTATATTTTCATAGACATTATTGTCCTTTTGAAAAACTCTTACATCACAGTATACCTGTTACATGTGGCAAATAATTTAGGATTTTGCAGTAGCCCACTAGAAAAGATCGACCCATGCGCTATCCCGTCTCCACATTCAAAAGGAAAATAAGAGCAAAATGTATTCAGATAGCAATCTTTAAAGCAGTTTCACTGTGATATGTCTTCAAATCGCACCTTGACACGAAGCAGAAAATGGAGCAAACCATTTTTGCCTCTGAAACGGAATTATTCACCTGGCGGTATGAGGAGAAATGTTGCAATTGTAGTTGTAAATCGTTTCTTGGCATCTTTGCACATCTAGAAAAACTAAAAACATTAAAAAAAAAATTAAAAATAAAACCAATTTAGTAGTCGTAGTCGGGGGCGCACTTATGGCTGATGTATGGGTTCATAACCCCACACTGTTTTAACACCCACAGTTTTCAGGATGCCACATCCCCACAGTTTTGTTATCGTTGTGGTTGTTGTTGTTGTTTTTTTTTTTTAAATAGCATAGCCAACTGGGTCAAATGTTATTTTTTAGTATCTGCCGCGTCCGGGCCATAGTTTGAACACCGCTGTTTTAGATTGACGAAAGTATATTGTGGTGCCTTGAAATAAAAGTTTAACAAAATTTTTTGTCTGTCTATGTATGTTGCTCCACCGTGTCTTCAAATAGTCGTTGCTTAAAGGGTTATAACACTGATGCTTTTCATTAGCCCATCTATGGCGTTTTGCATTGTTTATTAGCAAGGTAACCAGACTTTCCCAATGCAAAGGTATGTACATACTAAAGTTAAAAAAATTAAACATTTACATTCATTTTGATAATTACAAAGAATTGGAATAAAAATACATTCATATGAGCCATAACACTTACAAATATATAAATAAAATAAAGATCTAATATTAAATAATATAATATAATTTAATATAGTATACTATTTTTCTCTCCGGGATTCACGAAGTAAAACATAATTAATAATTTATTCATATTCATATACTGTATCCATTTTTGCTCCTGTTTTTGCTGTTGGGGATTAAAAATATAAAAAAATAAATAAAAGCATACAACAAAACTGTTCTAGTTGCATATTATTTGCACAATATAGACCCATTCTTTTGCTGGGTGTTTGAGTACAAGTAAAAAGCCCTTCAGCTTCTTTTCTCCTCTCCATCCTCAAATCATTTACAACGTGAGCCAAAAGTAAAAAATAAAACAGTCAATAATTGTGCTTCCTACAAAGTGTACTACAATCCTTATTTCTCCCTCCCACAGCCCATGGGATCAGAGCCGATGGAGATGCGAAAGAGGCAGATGTCGGTGCAGCGGGAGTCGGCAGCGGGGGGGACTGCACCGGCCCACCAGGGCCAGCCGGGCCAGGCCAACCCGCGGGGGTCCAACGCCTGCTGCTTCTGCTGGTGCTGCTGCTGTAGCTGCTCTTGGTAGGCTCCTGAACACCCTCACGTCGGCACAAATCTGAAGAAAAACAAAACATGAAATTCCTTGTTAAATGTGGTTTGCCTTTTTGACTTTCCTGGGCCACCATACGTCTTCTTGTTTGTGTTGTGTGGAAGTGAGTCGTAACTGGTTGCCATGTTTAACAAGCTCCTTTATCAGTGTTCGTGGCATTGGTGTCGTACACTCATAACTAAAGTGTGACACGAGTACAAATGTCGTAGCTAGCTAGCTAGCCTCATGACCATAGACATGAAGACTAGATACGCCAGCATGCTGAAGCACTGGGGGTGGGGGCACAAAAACTATTCGGTCAAAAAATAAATGGATACCTACCAGGAGAAAAAAATATAAACTGTATGAGGAGAAAATACACAAATTGTAGAAAATGAAAAGAAAAATATTAGTCTAACTGTGAGGGAGACATGCTAATCACTCGTTCACTGTCCTTTCAATTTTCCATAATACATCCCCAATAACCGATGAACAAATATTGAGCCTTACGTCATGTAATACTTACGTGTCTGTTGTCTGATTCTTAGGAACGAGGACCGAGACGAGAGGAATCGGAAGGCATCGTACGACGTCAAGGAAGGGACCGCGGACTGTGAAGACTGGTGGGCGGAAGTCACCCTCACCCTTTTGTCGTCCGTCACCGCGGCGTCCAAACGTGATGTTTTTTTGCAGCCCCAAGCCCACGCTGGAGGAGGTGCGCTCGTGGGCCCAGTCCTTTGACAGGCTCATGAGCTGCCCGGCCGGACGCAACTCCTTCCGCCAGTTCCTGCGCACCGAGTTCAGCGAGGAGAACATGCTCTTCTGGCTCGCCTGCCAGGAGTTCGCCAAGGACAGCAACAAGGGCTCCGTGGAGGAGAAGGCCCGCGTCATCTACGAGGACTACATCTCCATCCTCTCCCCGAAAGAGGTCTACCTATCTGCCCACCTACAGTACCTACCAACTCTATCGTAGTGCTCACACCATAGTCCAATGGAAAATTACTATGTGACCAGGTTCCTGACCTCGTAGTTACAGTATTAGTGCCCAGACAGACTGTAATATTAAAAAACATGCGATTGGCTGGCAACCAGTTCAGGGTGTACCCCGCCTCCTGCCCGATGACAGCTGGGATAGGCTCCAGCACGCCCGCGACCCGAGTGAGGAGAAAGCGGCTCAGAAAATGGATGGATGGACAAATGACTCGCTATACTTTGTTTTGCATAATTTTCGACTGAAACTACTAGAAACTGCCTGAACAACATAGCGAGGGAAAACGAGAAATGTGTGCTGGTTGTCACATCACGACTATGTTATCCTGTATTTTTCACATCCCAATATATATCGCAGGTTTAAAAAAATATCATTCTCATATCTTTTTTTTTTTCCAATAACGTGCAGTCCTACATTCAATCGTATCTTTCTTTCCAATATCTTTTTGTAGTAGTGTTCGATCATTTCAATCTATTTTTAGTATTGTATTTTATAAATCATATTGTATCTATCAAATTGTATAATACCCAGATATATTATTTTTGGCTTGTTTTTCCTAACAGTTGTTGATCATTTTGCCACTCAGGTGAGTCTGGACTCCCGGGTGCGCGAGTCCATCAACCGGAACATGCAGGAGCCCACGTTGCACACATTCGATGATGCCCAGCTGCAGATCTACACGCTCATGCAAAGAGACTCGTACCCGCGCTACATGAACTCCCCGGCCTACAAAAACCTGCTCAACGCTCTGTCCGAGCAGTCACCCGAATCTTAAAGAAAAGCAAGACCTGTGATCCCTTTTTTATTTTCTTTCTTCCCCTCTCTTGTGTCCAGTGCAGGATTTACACCGACCAAGCGGGCCGCCGCAACACTCGGGGAATTCTCAGCAGCAGACACTCAGGTCTCAGCATATTGCGAGGGCTCCACATCACAAGTACTGCTAACACTCCAACATAGCAACACAACACTCCAAAGGAACTTCTCTTACTTTTACTCCTCTCTCTTTTCATAGAAATAATCTATTTTAGTTGACATTTTTTTTTTTAATTGTTTTTTTTCTCAATGGACAGGGAGGAGTAAATGATTGCTACTTAAGACTACATATATTTATGAGGTTGTAAATAGTACAAATGGAATTGTGGGTATTTTACGTGGAGATATTTAACTGCGTGATGAGAATCAGAGTTCAAAGGCAAAGGCTGCAAGCAAGCTCAGGTTTGCAGGCAGCTTTGTGAGGGGTGCAGCAGCCTTTGACCTTGGTTTCACCTTGTTTTTCTATTTCTATTATTATTATTATTATTATTTTTACAACCTAACCTCACTCTTGGGTATGTGTGACTTGGCAACTCCTTTTGTATAATGTTAGCAATTTTAATGTTTTTTCCCCCCTTCATTATTTTACCCGCCCAAGCTCAATTAAATGTGGGTTACTGGAAAAAAAACAAAAAACAAAAAAAACATATTTAATCCAATAAAAATTCAATTAAGTTGAGAAAGTAATGTAAAATATTTAAAATTATTTAATTTATTCATTATTATAAAATTTTATGTTCCTTATTTAGGACTATATCAAAAATTCTTTTATGTCATTTTGCTAAATAACTGTACAGGAAATATACATTTCTTTTGCTTCTCACATAAAAGTTTAAAATATGAATGTAGAGATGATTTGACATTTAAGGAAGTTTTTTTTCTTTTTTTTTAATTGCTTGCCAATGGAGTGGAAAAACAAGCTAGCTTAGCTCTGTCCTAACATAAAATACAGTCAGATGCGAGCATCGTAATTACTGTGAACAAAAAGCATGTAACTCCAAAAACAGTTTTCCCCAAACAAATGCAAAAAAACCCCCAAAAAACAAACGAAAAAAAACCAACAAAAAAAAACTGCAGCGACTTTGTAGTACAGCAAAAATAAAACGTTAAAAATAATTCATAAATGTTAAAAATACATTTTGGACTAAAACCTACATGTTTATACAAGAGGAAGAAAAATAGTTTTTGCTGTTTTTCCAGATTATTTCTAAATGCAAAATGTGGAGCTACATGTTTTTTTGTAGGACAGTGACAATATAACTTCCTTAAATGTCAATTCTGCAAAATAAATTTAGACTCATACGTCCCCACCTTTAAAATAACTGTTTTTTTGTTGTTGTTTTTTTTAGCATACAAATAAGTTCCCAGAAACAGGAGGCTTTATATTTTTTTTCCAGGGAGAAAGTGGAGATGCATGCTTTTTTGTTTCTTCCTTAAATGTGAAACTATTGATTTCATTAATTTTGCTTACAGACAATTCACACCTCCAGTTCCAACTTTTGTGAGTTCTATTATTCATCCAAAGCAAAAGGTAAACTTGCTTTTTAGGATTAAAAAAATAAAATAAAAAAATCACAATATACGGTCATTTATCATTTTTCTTGTGCCCCAAATTATTGCTTGCTGACAAATTTTTGCTCACGATGTTCGACTGCACTGAAAGACTGGTTACCCAATGTTAATTTGAAAATGCTAGTTTGTAAGTTAGCGGACAGATTTGAAATCAAAATGCTGCCGCGTTCGTACGTGATGTCGCTACGATTGGAGTTGCCAAGAAGTCCGATCCGTTTGTGACGTTCGTTGCCTCACGACCGCGTCGCTCAAAAAAAAAAAAAAAAAAAAAAAGACGAGATCCTCACATGGAGGGGGTCGCGGGGGGGGGGGGGGGGGCAGTGCCTTGACATTCCGTTTGGAGAACATCTTTCTCACGGGCAAACTCTCGGCATAAAGGTGCTTTTTTTTTTGTGGGCGGGGGGCCCGAGCACAACAGCCAGCTGATCGGAACAATGCGTCCCTCCCTCCGAACTCGACGCGTTTGCGGTGATTTTTGTGACGCTCCCAAGCAGGATGTTGAGGAGGGACCGGCTGGTTGATCGACGTCTTTGCTGAGTGCAGATCGACCTCAAACGATGCCTATTATGATAGTTTTTCTTCTTCTGTTTAGGATATATGAAATGTGTTCATTTTTTGTTTGCGCTGTGTTTACTGAGATCGAAAAAAAAAAACCACCCCGAGATTTTTAAAATAATAATAATCATAATAAAAAGGAATAATGTGAATGTTTACAGTAGTTTTGTTTTTGTTTTATGCTACTCGCAAAGAACGTGATGATGACTTGTGGGCATTTTGATTGAGATAAAATAAAGCACAATAATTTGAAAACACTGGACTGTTTCTTTTGCCAAATGCTGTGTTCCCTTTTAGAAAGTAGGAATTCTGAATTAAGACGATTTTCAAGTGCATTTTTCTCAGTCGAAATTGACAAGTCGCGACAATACGATGGCAGTCCCTCAACAGACGTCATATTATATACATCTATATATATACACGGCCATCTCCTTCAAATTTATTTACCTCGTAAAAATGTCTCTGCCAAAATTGACTTGTCATGACACTACGACAGAATTGGCTCATGTGGAGTTCAGAACATTCAGAGTGATAATCTCCCATCTACTTAAAACTCGTTTTCACGAAAGTTAATTTACCCCAAAGTTAGTCCAAATAAATTTATCTCAGCTAAAATTGGTTTGTCATTTTGCTACACCAGCGTCCAATCAGATTGCAGTGGTCACCCCTACACTGCCCACAGCCACAAGGGGGCATATTTGCACAGTATGTGGGGCATTAACGCGATGAAAGGCAAAATAATGGCAAAGAATGATACCTCGACATTGCCAAAAATCCCCAAAATTGAGTCGCAACTGTTTGCTGTTTAAAGAAGCACAACATGACGTCAGCTATGGGAAGTTGAGTTTCATCGACATACACTCCTTTAGACAATATGATTCTGCTTAATAACACTGATGTGGAAACCGAAGTTCAGAACATTAAAACATATTCATGGATACCTTTAAAATAAATCCAAATACAAATCATTAATGGATATTAATTGATGGTTAATTTAACCCATAGCTGTGCAAGTACATTTTGCCAAAATTAGCTTGTAACGTTACGATGGCATTGCTTCGCGGCTCTTGCTTAAGCGTCCAATCAAACTGCGCCGATGCTCATCTTTCTACAAGATGATGAAAGGATACATAATGAAGATCGTAGAGCGACCGATGTCCTGGCATTGCCGGAAGATCGAAGGGGAGAACACTTACTGCGGTGTCTAATCTCAATGGATGTCAACCATATGGAAATGATCATCTCCAATCATCTGCTTTTTTTTTTTTTTTTTTTTTTAATCAAACGGATTACACTTTATTGGGAAATTAAATAAAACAATGTGGTGTTGTTGTGGAGGGAGAGCATAACAACACTGTCCATGGTGTTAAATCTACATATATAAAAAAATTGCTGATAAAAGAACAAGTCAAGCTTGATTGCATACATCTAATAAGTGGGAAACGACTATTAACAATAGTAAAAGATTGCAAGTGAACGTCGGGGGCAGGAGGCAGAGAGAACGGGGTCTTACAATTAGCTCAAACTATGAACAGGAGATTTTAGTCCAATTCAAAGCGAAGTGGCATCCTTTACAACAGCGTCTGGTGTACAATGTATACACCACATGATAAAAAAAAAAATAATAATAATAAAAAGCTCCAATCTGAGGCCGGTTGACAGGATCTGGTCCAGGAAGTTTGCTACTCATCCAAGCGCCAAAGGAAGATGCCTGCCCACTCAACAGAACTAGGACATACAAAGAAAAAACAACATCAATACTGTGGAAGCTTAGTTTAACGGACCTGGATACAATGGACTTTGGATTTAATGGACAAAAAACAGTGTCTGGTTGGAACTCAAAATGGCCCTTTGTACCAGACAAAGTCCGTTGGTTCCAGAATTGGCAGCTATTGTTTGTTGGCGCAATAACCAGAAAGCGACTGGTACCCCTATTTCCGGGTTGCGCCGCTGTTGTCACAGATATGAAGACTAGATCTGGCTAAGTGACATCCCTACGTGGCTAACGTTCCCATCGAGTGTAATAAATGGACATTAGCATAATGTCGCTGTAGGCACGCGGCTCAAAACGGCCATGTTGTATCTACTACTTATATTATGGTGGCTGTTGTTTACTCAAGTTTAGTAGTCATGTCTCGTCTCTCGAACATTCTATAGTGACTTTGGTTCAGTACACAGTTGCTTTTTTTTTTTGTCAAGCCATTCACTATGGCATCCAATCATAACGGAGGTGGGGAAAGGAAGCGCGCTAACCTCGCGGCTCATGGAAGCGACACCGACTCACCATTGTCACACCCCCCAAGTACCATCCATCACGGCACTTTAATGGCAATATTAGACATCAGAGCAATGTTTAAAAGTAAGTTTAGGTCAACTTTAAAAAAAATTCTACAATGTCAACATTTACTTGAGTCAATGTCTTAACAGGGAAACGGGAATTAATTAAAAAAACAATCATACCTTCCATCTATTTCCGCATTCATTGCAGAAGACAAACGTGGTCATGGGCTCATCGGCACTGCGAGTTTGAACCTGCGGAAAACACAAAACAGAGCCTTTAAAATCACAAGCAAGCGATCAGTTAAAGCACCAAAAGTGGAATGAAACATAGCATGCTAATGTACCTGTGTGTAGGTGCAGGATTTCCCCTTGCATTTGCCACACGTGAACAGATCTGTCTGCGTGCCCCCCGTGGTGGCCATCTGGTGGTCCCTAACGGCCTCTTTGGTCAAGTTCTTCCTCATTTCTTTTAGTTCGTCACTGGCCATTTCCTGCCGGAAGGTGGAAGAATGAAATGACCTTTTCACACAAGTCCTTTACAAACAAATCTGAAAAAGACAAAATGTAACATAATACTGTATACAAAAAACAACAACAACAATTTCCCTCCAAAAATATGTAAATAATATAGAAACTTGAACTTCCACTGAAATTGTGCTCCCGCGTAGTGAATTATTCCTGTCACATTATTAGCAGTGTAACATATCCCTCATATACTGAATTTTCTCAAATAAGGCCTCAACTCTATTAGATACTGTGTCCAACCACCAGGTACGTTGTCGACTTGAGTAAACAAAAGCGACACCATCAGTAGGACTACCTCTTTTTATTCCCGACCAAAGGAAAACCCACTGTGTTCCAGTAGACATTACCACAACACCCACTGCCCTGCAAAGCAGACGTGGTATCTGTAAAGCTGACATTCACAGCGGAGTGCAGAGTGAAAGTGCAGCTGTATGCCAAAGACTTAAACGTGGACCTGAAATAACTAAAAACTCACCAGTTTTTGTGGAAAAGGGTATTTCCTCAAATATTAAACTCTCCACCTCAAATAGACTGATTTTACCCGAAACACAGAAAACGCATTGTGTTTTGTTTGAAAACAAACAAAAATGTTTAAATTGGAGCTACAGTGTGAGGGACCGAGCCATGCCGCGATGAGCAAAAACCTGCTAGTTCACCCCCCTGCCAAAAAAAAAGGCTTATAATTTTCTGTAGATGTCCCAAGATGGTGTATTCTTCCATCCATCCATTTTCTACCGCTTACCCGAAGTCGGGTCGCGGGGGCAGTAGCTTTAGCAGGGACGCCCAGAATTCTCTCTCCCTAGCCACTTCATCCAGCTCTTCCGGGGGGATCCCGAGGCGTTCCCAGGCCAGCCGAAAGACGTAGTCTCTCCAGCGTGTCCTGGGTCGTTCCCGGGGTCTCCTCCCGGTGGGACGTGCCCGGGACACCTCACCGGGGAGGCGTCCGGGAGGCATTTGAATCAGATGCCCCAGCCACCTCATCTGGCTCCTCTCGATGTGGAGGAGCAGCGGCTCTACTCTGAGATCCTCCCGGATGACGGAGCTTCTCACCCTATCTCTAAGGGAGAGCACGGACACCCCGCGGAGGAAACTCATTTCGGCCGCTTGTATCCGGAATCTTGTTCTTTCGGTCACGACCCATAGCTCGTGACCATAAGTGAGGGTAGGAACATAGATCGAACGGTAAATTGAGAGCTTCCCCTTTTGGCTAAGCTCCTTCTTTACCACAACGGATCAATACAAAGTCTGCAACACTGCAGAAGCTGCACCGATCCGCCTGTCGGATCCCCGAACCGGATGCCATCAAGCTGAAGAAGGAGTCTTTTCGAGCATTTTTGGCCTGTGGGACTCCTGAGGCAGCTGATGGGTTCCGGCTGGCCAAGCAGAATGCAGCTTTGGTCGTCGCCGAAGCAAAAACCCGGGTATGGGAGGAGTTCGTTGAGGCCATGGAGAAAGACTTCCGGGCGGCTTCGAGGAAATTCTGGTCCACCATCCGGCGTCTCAGGAGGGGGAAGAAGTGCACCACCAACACTGTGTATAGTGGGGATGGGGCGCTGCTGACCTCGACTCTGCACGTTGTGAGTCGGTGGGGAGAATACTTCGAAGACCTCCTCAATTCCACCGACATGCCTTCCCATGAGGAAGAAGAGTCTGGGTTCTCTGAGGCGGGCTCTCCTATCTCTGGGGTTGAGGTCACTGAGGTGGTTAAAAAGCTCCTCGGTGGCAAGGCCCCGGGGGTGGATGAGATTCGCCCGGAGTTCCTAAAGGCTCTGGATGTTGTGAGGCTGTCCTGGTTGACACGCCTCTGCAACATCAAGTGGACATCGGGGACAGTGCCTCTGGATTGGCAGACTGGGGTGGTGGTACCCCCTTTTAAGAAGGGGGACTGGAGGGTGTGTTCCAACTACAGGGGGATCACACTCACTATTCAGGGGTGCTGGAGAGGAGGGTCCGTCGGGAAGTCGAATCTCAGATCCAAGAGGAGCAGTGTGGTTTTCGTCTTGGCCGTGGAACAGTGGACCAGCTCTGCACCCCATGGGAGTTCGACCAACCAGTCTAAATGTGTTTTGCGGACTTGGAGAAGGCGTTCAACTGTGTCCCTCGGGGAGTCCTGTGAGGGGTGCTTCGGGAGTATGGGGTACCGAACCCCCTGATACGGGCTGTTCGGTCCTCGTATGACCGGAGTCAGAGTTTGGTACGCATATCCGGCAGTTAGTCGGACTCATTCCCGGTGAGGGTTGGACTCCGCCAAGGCTGCTCTTTGTCACCGATTCTGTTCATAACTTTTAATGACAGAATTTCAAGGCGCAGCCGAGGCGTAGAGGGGGTCCGGTTTGGTGGCCTCAGTATTGCATCTCTAGATTTTGCAGATGATGTGGTTCTGTTGGCTTCACCAAGCCGTGATCTCCAACTCTCACTGGAGCAGTTCGCAGCAGAGTGTGAAGCGGCCTGGATGAGAATCAGCACCTCCAAATCTGAGACCATAGTCCTCAGTCGGGTGGCGTGCCCTCTCCAGGTCGTGGATGAGATCTGCCCCAAGTGGAGGAGTTCAAGTATCTTGGGGTCTTGTTCACGAGTGAGGGAAGAACGGAACGGGAGATGGTGTATTCTGTATAAATGAAACTCCTCAAATCATGACATATTACTTGGCACCAAGACGCCCCAATATGGCAACAATGTAATATGTATCGCTCTGGCCTAAGAACAAAAACGGGGAACAGGTAAATTGCAAATGATGTGTACGCGTCTTTCAGTAAGTAACATTCATACAGTAATGCTGGTTTGAATCGAGTATCATCATGGAGGGGAAAAAAAGACTACCGATATTCTCTGCAGTTGATTAATCAACATCCTACAGGCCACTTTATGACAAAATGGAGTGGGGAGTTTTTTTGGTCGGTGAAGGCACCTCTGCGGTCATCTTGGCCATGCGCTCGGGGGTGACGCTCCCGCACAGCACCGTCCTCCTCAAGTTGGGATTCTTCATGTCCTTCAGGTTGGAGATTCGGCTGCGGACGCGGTTCTTGTACTTCATGTCCGTGTTCTTGAACTCTTGGAATATGCGTGAGGAGCGGCGGTCAAGGAAACGCAGCAGCTGGATTTGCTGACAAAACAACAACCCACGTTGAAAACTCATCTCTTGCTTTCACTGATAAGGATATATTCCTCGATCTGAGCTCCGAGTTCATCGCAGTCGGCACCGATGGCGATGTAGTCGTCTGCAACAGGAGGGACACGCGACCACGTGAATTGGATGTACAGGGGAACCTCCAACATCATGTGGGAAGCCTTAAATTCTCACAAGACCTCAGCTCTGCAAGCATTGAAGAGTTCTAACTCCAAAGTGCGTTTAGATTTTTATATGACTTTTCTGTGACGCCAGTTTTGATGGCAACGAGAAAATTTGATGCTAACCATAGAACGGCAAGTGGAAGTTCTACTACTACTACTACAACTGGTAGTGCAGCTATTACTACTGCTACTACTACCACTATTGCAAGTCATTTAAGCATTTATTTGATATGTTACTAGTGCGCCAAACTGTACATGTGGACGAGCACTTTCTTAGTACTTACTCATAATACAATTTAGCACACTAGTACTAACCAATGAAACAAATGGTTTGTAAAAATATCTACAATTTCTGATACATCTGTCTTGTATTACACAAATTTACTTTATTGTATGGATCACCAACCCTTTTAAGCATTTTGTACTTGTTTTACTTTTGTTTTATATATTTGAGGTCTGCTTTTCTGATTTTGTGTATAAAAAAATATGCAAAATAAGGACTTCAAAAAACATAATTCAGCACACTAGTAGAACCTTGGTCTTATAAGTGATGTATTCCCCATTACTGTCTGATATTCATGTGCACTGGCAGAATGACTAGTGCACCCTAGTAGAACTGCAGTTGAAAACTGCGTCCTACTCGTGACAAAAAAAAATTCAGCTAGCTAACATCAAGCACTTAGTAGTACTAGTAACGTGCAGACGCGTTAACTAGTGCAGTTTTGCCTCACGAGTAACGTAGTTGTTTATACAACCCCAATTCCAATGAAGTTGGGACGTTGTGCTAAACATCAATAAAAACAGAATACAATGATTTGCAAATCATGTTCAACCAATATTTAATTGAATACACTACAAAGACAACATATTTAATGAACAAACTGATAAACTTTATTGTTTTTAGCAAATAATCATTAACTTAGAATTTTATGGCTGCAACACGTTCTAAAAAAGCTGGGACAGGTGGCCAAAAAGACTGAGAAAGTTGAGGAATGCTCATCAAACATCTGCTTGGAACATCCCGCAGGTGAACAGGCTAATTTGGAACAGGTGGGTGCCATGATTGTGTATATAAGGAGCTTCCCTGAATTGCTCAGTCATTCACAAGCAAAGATGGGGCGAGGTTCACCCCTTTGTGAACAAGTGCATGAGAAAATAGTCGAACAGTTTAAGTACAATGTTCCTCAACGTACAATTGCAAGGTATTTAGGGATTTCATCATCTACGGTCCATAATATCAACAAAAGGTCCAGAGAATCTGGAGAAATCACTGCATGTAAGCGGCAAGGCCGAAAACCAACATTGAATGCCCGTGACCTTCCATCCCTCAGGCGGCACTACATCAAAGACCGACATCAATGTGTCAAGAATATCACCACATGGGCAAAGGAAGACTTCAGAAAACCAATGTCAGTAAATACAGTTTGACGCTACATCCGTAAGTGCAACTTGAAACTCTACTATACAAAGCAAAAGCCATTTATCAACAACACCCAGAAACGCCGCCGGCTTCTCTGGGCCCGAGCTCATCTAAGATGGACTGATGCAAAGTGGAAAAGTGTTCTGTGGTCCGACGAGTCCACATTTCAAATTCTTTTTGGAAATTGTGGACGTCGTGTCCTCCGGGCCACAGAGGAAAAGAACCATCCGGACTGTTATGGACGCAAAGTGCAAAAGCCACCATCTGTGATGGTATGGTGCTATGTTAGTGCCAATGGCATGGGTAACCTACACATCTGTGAAGGCACCATTAATGCTGAAAGGTACATACAGGTTTTGGAGGAACATATGATGTGAGCCAAGGGACGTCTTTTTCATGGATGCCCCTGCTTATTTCAGCAAGACAATGCCAAACCACATTCTGCATGTGTTACAACAGCGTGGCTTCGTAGTAAAAGAGTGCGGGTACTAGACTGGCCTGCCTCCAGTCCAGACCTGTCTCCTATTGAAAATGCGTGGCGCATTATGAAGCGTAAAAACGGAGACCCCGGACTGTTGAACAGCTGAAGCTGTACATCAAGAAAGAATGGGAAAGAATTCCGCCTCCAAAGCTTCAACAATTAGTGTCCTCAGTTCCCAAATGTTTATTGAATGTTGTTAAAAAAAAAAGTGATGTAACACAGTGGTAAACATGACCCTGTCCCAGCTTTTTTGGAACGTGTTGCAGCCATAAAATTCTAAGTTAATGATTATTTGCTAAAAACAATCAAGTTTCTCAGTTTGAACATTAAATATCTTGTCTTTGTAGTGTATTCAATTAAATATAGGTTGAAAATGATTTGCAAATCATTGTATTCCGTTTTTATTTATGTTTAACACAACGTCCCAACTTCATTGGAATTGGGGTTATACTACTGCACCCTAGTCATTCTACGAGTGCACTGAATTGTCATACAGTAGTGGAAAAAAACCTCACTACTAGTGCCCCCTAATCATTCTACTAGTTATCGGATGTGTCTTACCAGTGAGGACAAAGGACATACTATTACCTGGACAATTCAGCGCACTAGCAGATAGCCAATACATGTTCAAAGGGTTTTCCATACTACCACTGCTACGACAACTGCTAATACTGTTTCTGCTATGAATACTACAACTTTTACTACTAACACTACTACCACAAGTACCACCACTACTACTAGTGTTGATACCTCCAGCTTGGAGCGCATTGGACAGCATCTCTCTGCACTTGATCCGTATGGAGTCGGAGGTGCCGGGAGCGCGAGGGAAGGTGTTGATTAGCGAGTTGGTGGAGACGTCGGCGTTTTCGCTCTTGCCGCTGGAGTTACTGCTGGAGCTGCTGATGGGAAGCGACACGACAACCTCAACACTCACGCACTAGAAAAGTAAACAAGTAGCTAACAGGACTGAGGATACAAACGGCCGCTCGCTACCTTTCTTCTTTCGCCTCCGGACTTCCCTGCGAGGGAGACACAGGGGCCGTATCTTTCCTCTTGTCGTCTGAGGATTTGTCCCCGCTTGCGGGCTCGTCTGTAAAAACCAAGTGGGAAAACTCACATCACACGCTGCACCTCCACGTGCCTGTATACACTCATTCTTTTTTTTGCACGAATACATTGTATGTGGCCACAATAGTCTAAACACGGTATTCTGATTATTACTGTCTGTGGAATAAGAATTAAGACAGTTGAAGTCATCCTTTTTTCATCCATCTGACGGGACCACTACATTTGACAATCTCGCCCTCTGTTGCCGACAGAAATTAACGTCACAACTGCTTGCGCGTGAGTTGTGAACGTCACGTGACCAAACCCGGGGAAAAAAGATATTCCCTGTGTATGCTGCAATAACTTGCATAACTATGGGCTGATGACATGATGGTTTGAACAAAATTTGGGTTCAAACAATATAACTAAATATCAGAAGATCAGTTTGACTTGTGGTGGCACATACAACGGATTCGTGCACAATAAAAAAAAAAAAAAAAGTGGGGGAGGCGGAGGTTTAGTTCCCCTTTAAGGATGTGTTGGCCAAACAGAAGCCTGAAGAAGGTCCCTTCCGGAAAAGGCGCTGACAAACTGACATGATGTTAACCTTGAATACCACACACTTAAATTCAAAACACAACAAAACCAAAAAAGACAAGAAAAAAAATGACGTGTAAAGACACCCCCCCCCCCAAAAAAAACTGCATAATAATAATAATAAAAACACCCAGCTACAGTAACCCCCTGCCAGATTTTTCTGTAAAACTATGTGCTGAAAAACAGCAGCCAGCTTGACAGCAAACTACAGTGCGATGGAAGACTTTTTGCCTTTAGCATCAGCGCCTGATATCAGCAGCCGTCACAAGTACCCGACACCTTGAAATAAGACTGATATCAGTACTTGCCCATCTCCAAATAAAACAGAAAAGTACGAGTTTTTGCATATACTTTTAACTTATTTTTTACCGACCCAAAAGCTTCTTCCATGACTTGATCAAAGACTTTGCTAGGGATGTCACCTCCTCATCTGTGCTCTGCTTGCGGATGGCGTTGACAGACATCCCAATTCTGGTCGACTGTGATGGATAAAGACACACACACACACACACACACACACACACACACACACACAATGAATTACAAAACTACTCATAATTTGCAAATTACTGTAGTTTGCTTTAACCGGTACCTGAAGTAGCTCCAGGGTCATGGGGACGCTGCGTAGCTCTTTAAGCAAGTCCAAAGCACCGGACTGTTGAGCGAGAACACAACACAGCTCTTTAAACAACGCAGTTACACATTTGGATATTCCCAAAAGCACCATTTTGTCAACATTTCCTGGCGGTTGTGCGCTTCGGTTAGTGTTTGAGCGCCGTTGTTATGGCTGGCGGCTAAACAGCTAGCTCGAGGCTAAGTGTTCAAACATAACAACCGGTAAGTTAGCTCCCACAGAGGCGTCTTTACAGCCACAGTTGGACGCTTAACGTTGAGGAAAACGGGTCCAAATGTAGCGAAAAGGTCGCCACGGAGGAGCATTTGGTCGAAAGCGAACCACTTCTTTTTTCTTTAGCCCCAAAGCTAACCGTATCCATGCGTGGCCGTTTAGCTTGGCATTCATTCTCATCACCGAGCGAGTTAAGTGCCGCTCGCTCACCCCGTTTTTCTTCTGCGCCATTTTGTCCATTTTCTTTGCGATTCGAATGATCTCCTCTTCCTCCCGCTTGCCCATGGCGACCGGGGAGCCGAGAACGAGGCGCGCGGAGAGAGGGCAAGAAAAGCAAAAGAGGCAAGAGGCTACTATCCCCGACGGAGAGCACGCCACTCCGACGAACGCTACCGCGGCGCTTGGGCAGCGAGGCGGCGGATCCAGGACGCTCCGCTGTGTAGCAGACCATACTAATCGATGCAAGATGGACGCAGGGGGAGCCAATCGAGGCGGATCAACAAAGCAACACCTCCGAACGACTTCTTTCGCTCATCTTTTGGCTCTTGAATGGAATCAAAACAGACAAAAACATATGCGAGCAGCTTACATGATTGTTTGTTACGATACAAAAATTAATTCATTTATTTAGAATTTCTCACTCCGTCTATAGAGGGCGCCAAAACACAAATTGTTATTTAAGTCGTAATAATACCGTACAAAAGAAACTTTTTTTTAAACAGCAAAATGCCGAAATCATTTTGAACGGTTTACAAAAACACAACAAGCCCTTACCTAGATTCAACCTTTATTGGTTACCATGACCTGGACGACTGAGAATGTACACAGAACACACGCAGACACAAATAACAACAACATAAAATTATTTTAGCAAGCACACGGGTAGCCTATGTTTTCTTGATAATGTGACATTAAGTTAAAAGGATGAAAAATGGAAAGGCAGTTGGTCCTGATGAAATTCCTGTGAAGGTATGGAAGCATCTAGGAGAGGTAGCTGTGGGGTTTTTGACCAGCTTGTTCAATAGAATTCTAGCGCGTGAGAAGATGCCTGAGGAATGGAGGAAAAGTGTGCTGGTACCCATTTTTAAGAACAAGGGCGATGTGCAGAGCTGTGGGAAGTATAGAGGAATAAAGTTGATGAGCCACACAATGATGTTATGGGTAAGAGGAGTGGAGGCTAGACTCAGGACAGAAGTGAGTATTTGCGAGCAACAGTATGGTTTCATGCCTAGAAAGAGTACCACAGATGCATTATTTGCCTTGAGGATGTTGATGGAAAAGTACAGAGAAGGTCAGAAGGAGCAACATTGTGTCTTTGTAGATCTAGAGAAAGCCTATGACAGAGTACCTAGAGAGGAACTGTGGTACTGCATGCGGAAGTCTGGAGTGGCAGAGAAGTATGTTAGAATAATACAGGAGATGTACGAGGGCGGCAGAACAGCGGTGAGGTGTTCTGTAGGTGTGACAGAAGAATTTAAGGTGGACGTGGGACTGCATCAGGGATCAGCCCTGAGCCCCTTCCTGTTTGCAGTGGTGATGGATAGGCTGACAGATGAGGTTAGACTGGAATCCCCGTGGACATGAGGGCTGTTGATGTTCGAGAGGAGGATGCAGGAGATAGGCTTACATGGAAAAGGATGACGCGCTGTGGCGACCCCAAAAGGGACAAGCCCAAAGGAAAAGAAGAAGAAGAAGTGACATTAAGTTAAAAATGACAAACTCATTTTTGTCACGGGCCACATTACAGTTACAGTTTCCCTCAGACGGCCATTAATACTGTGGGGTTAATACTGTGAAACCAAATAAATGTTGAATAGCCTCATATTATTACACACACACACAAAATGGATGTATAACTAGTTTTGACATCAGAAGTCAAGCATACTGTTGTTTAAGTTACTGACAAAAGAGTAAGGTAACCAAACTTTTACATAGTCACATATTTCATATATTTACATATTCTTTGTAGGAATAAAACCGCAACATTATTTGAACACTTGGGTCTACGATGCTATTGTATTTTAATGTGGGTCATGATGGTGGCAGGTGATACTTGGTGTAAAAAGTCTGAGAGCCACTGGTCTATAGCAGTGGTTCTCAAACCTTTTACACAAAGTACCACCTACAAAAATTAAGCTCTCAAGGTACCACAATAATGACAAGATTAAAATGTTCTAACGTATTAATAGTTCATCAAAAATGAGGCAGTGGTTAAAGTCCTAAAAAGCATATTTATTATATATATCAGTGTATGTAATCTTGTGTCTTATATGTTATGCAACATGTCTGTAACATTAGCCACAGTTTGAACATCAACACTGTGCTTAAATATTGGAAAAGAAAAAAAACTACTTAAAGATTCAATTAAAATGTGTAACATGTCAAATTTAAATAAAATGTGTACCTCAATGTTTAAAAACAGATGTAGTGTGCGTAAGTAAAATACAACTGGACTGTACTTAAAAAAAAAACTCAATTAAAGAATTAAACAGGCTTTATGTATAGCGACATGAATTATTATCATATTTCTAATTGTATTGCATATGTTAAAGCTTTAAATTGTATTTGTATTTTGATTCTTTTGCGTGCCGCTACTTAGAGCCCTGTGTACCACTAGTGTGGTGTAACACTAGTGGTGTTACTTGTGGTACATCGCTGGTCTCTAGTATGTTTACTTTGAGGGGCAAAAAAAAAAAAAAAAAGAATAGCTATTACTTATAAATGTTGGTGACCCATTCATTATCTGTTTTTAGGCCATGCTCCACCTTTATTCTGACTCATACTAGTGTGCAAAATCTTCCAGCTAATCCCTATTAGACCCAAGAAGACTCCAATCTGATTATGCAGCCTGCTTGTCAATTGTAACTGTCCCCTGGTAACTGTCCCCTCTGCTGTTTAATGTGCAAGAGAGTGAAATTCCCTAGTAACATTGTTTGAGCTCAGGATATTCTTTATACTGCAAATTGCCCATATTAACTTTACTGCACTTTTTTGTGGCCAATCAGACAGAGATGAGTTTTCTTCATTTTTATTTTTATATTTTATATTTTATATTTTATATTTTATATCATCCCACTCCTGCGCAAACAAGTATACAGGACAGACAATTTATTTTTTATATTATTGCTTTTTTGTGTGCGTTACCTTATGTTGAAATGCGGAGCAAAGATTAAGCAAATTGGCCGCAGTGCTGCTAGTCCTGAAATAGCCCTCGCACACAAACACACACACACACACACACACACACACACACACATGGCTGAGAGGCTTTAGCTTGGACAAGGATCGATACACACTCTTTTAAATCGGCCGCAATGTGAAAAAACGAGGTAAGATCCATGCATTTCTACATGTAGGTCATGTTTTCAGATTTCCTGCAGTACCTGAAGGGCTCTTTTGTTTAAATTGATGTTTGTCTCTGTCCAGGCTTTTTGTTTGTAGGTCAAAGTAGCAGAGGTGCTAATCATGTTGACTTATATAAAGTTATTCATTAGAAATATGCGTTATATTTTTTCGTGAACGCTCCGGCAGCACGGTGGTCAGCATGTCTGCCTCGCAGCCGATTGTTTCTGGGTTTGAGCCTCAGCTCGGGCTCTCCTCTGTGAAGGTGGTGGGTTCTACTCATAAATCGCTATCTAAGTGCACTCCATTTACCATTTAGGTGTACAGGTGGTAGTAGTCGAATCGGAGTTACGATTATGAGAGGGTCGTTCTCCCCTGAAAGTAAAAGGTTTGAGAATCTCTGTTTGAGTCTTCAATGAACCTAACGTGCATGTTTTGGAAATGTGTGCTAGCCAGTATTCCACCGTTGTGCCACACGACAGAATAAGTCAAGCAAAATTATAGAATGTTTAATATTTCTAGGATCTCGACGAAAACGTACTATATTTAAATGTATACAACAGCTCCCCATTTGTGTCTTTTCCATAGCGGCTCAACATGAGCAACACACCCACCAAGGGGAAGCCTGTCCGGGCAGATTCCCCAGCCAGCGGGCCTACGCAACTCTCCCGATCGGTACACCCGGCGTCCGACCCCTCACTGCCTAAACGTCTGTGCTTCTACAAAAGCGGCGATCATACGTTCGGCGGGCACCGAGTGGTCATCAACGCCCGCACCTTCAAGACCTTTGATGCCCTCCTGGACGCCCTTTCCAAAAAAGTGCCTCTGCCCTTTGGCGTGCGGACCATCACCACACCCCAAGGGACCCACCTGGTGAAGGGACTGGATGATTTACAGGACGGGGGGTCCTACCTGTGCTCTGACCAGAGACGAGTCAAGCCGCTCAATTTGGAGGCGGTACATCGGCGGCAGGTGCCCTGGAACACGCCCAGAGCCTTCAGCGCAGGCCGGCGGAGACGTCAGGGACTTCAGTTCACTGCATTCGGGAGGCGAGATGATAACAGCGGCAGGCCGGAGAAGGTTCCAGAGCGAGTGGCCATCAGGACGCCGAGGAGGCTCGTGGTAATCAAGAACAAGGATCCTGCCGTGAGACGCACGATTGTGCTTCAGAAAAGGACAGCGCCCACCTTTGACGCTTTGTTGGACTACCTCTCACAGATTCTGCAGTTTCCAGTGCTCAAACTCTACGCGATCGACGGCAGAAGAGTGAGTACTTCAGTAATCTATATGTGGATCCTTGAGAGTGTCGTTAGGGCCTGCGTACCAGGCAGTGTGAAGGCCCTCTTGCAATCGTTGTGTATTCCATCCATCCATTCTCTGCACCGCTTCTCCCGTTCAGGGTCGTGGGGTGCTGGAGCCTATCCCAGTTCACTTCGGGTGAAAATCACAGTCACACCGTTACCGAATGGGGACTGAACCCACGCTGGCCACACTGAAGCCTGGCGAATGTACCACTACATCGTTGTGTATTGTTTCGACAAATGAATCGTCTTTTGGAGGGCCCGAAAACAGCGGTGAATTTTTGCAAGACCGGATAACCTGCTGAAAATGTAAATACACTACTCAAAAAAAGTTAGAGTTATTTGGCTTTTGGGTGAAATTTCAGGATGAACCTAAACTGCACTATAACCGTAACAGATTCACTTAATGTGTGTGAATATTGTCATTCATTCAGGTTATTTCATTCTCAGGTTCTCATGCAACAAGGCTTAGGATCTAACTAACTACACTGATTAATCCTGCTCTGATGAAAGGCGAAACGTTTTCTCAGACAACCAGAACAGTCCAGTTGCCATCGATTCAATGCCCTGAGAAGAACTTAATTTCACCTTCTCTAAACTTTTGAATGTATATGTCCACTGTTCTTTATGCTGTTCTCTAACAAGGAGCTGAATGGCAAAATTCACAACAGGTGTTTGATCCACAAATGGACCAATAGATATCGTGGTTCATTTAGAATTGGTATTTAATCAGTCCTCTTCATCATGTTGTTTACATTTTGACCGCATGTGACCAACACAACACCTAAGAATCGATAAACAGTACTTCAAACAGGACGTTCTCAAAATGGGAGGGACTTCTGCGCTTAATGTGTCACACAGTGTCATCAGCAGGTTGCAACAGAAACACAGAGGGCATCTTCGGATTCTCGTTCTTAGGAATTTTGCTTGCCTTCATGATGTTTGATCCTGATGCCTGAAATTGAACAGGGATTTGGCCATTTTGGTTTGAAGGAGGGCGGCACGGTGGACGACTGGTTAGACCGTCTGCCTCACAGTTCTGAGGACCGAGGTTCAATCCCCGGCCCCGCCTGTGTGGAGTTTGCATGTTCTCCCCGTGCCTGTGTGGGTTTTCTCCAGGCACTCCGGTTTCCTCCCACATCCCAAAAACATGCATGGTAGGTTAATTGAAGATTCTAAATTGCCCGTAGGTGTGACTGTGAGTGCGAATGGTTGTTTGTTTATATGTGCCCTGCGATTGGCTGGCAACCGGTTTAGGGTGTACCCTGCCTCCTGTCCGAAGATAGCTGGGATGGGCTCCAGCGCTCCCGCGACCTTTGTGAGGATAAGCGGCTCAGATAATGGATGGATGGATGGTTTGGAGGGGCCATTTTGGGCAAATTCCAGGACTCATACTTGGACAAACTCCTACTAGGGAATTTGGCCTAATGAGCCCCAGTTAGAAGCAGGTATTCAAGACCATTGATTTCCAAACAATTGATCTCTCCAATGCAGTGACAAGGTGAGAAGTTTGCCAAATACGCAAACTCATAAATACCCCGGTTGCCAAGTTTACCAAACAACCAATCGCACGTTTCCCCTGGTCAAAAACCATTCCAGCAGGGCATCCGATAAGAACACCAGCTCCCTGATGTTAGTAGTCTCTGTTGCTAATTTGCTCGAGTTGTCGCAACAGAGGTTGTTGGTGTTGTGGTATTAAAACTGCTTTCCTTTTCTTGCAGATCACAGGTCTAGCTGCTCTAATCCTGTGCTCTGGATTCCTGGTGGCAGCAGGCAATGAGTCCTTCAGGCTCAGCAATCAAAGTTTCCACAGGACAAGCCAGACGGTCCAGGCAATGTTTATAGAAACAGGGCAACCATCCATGCTGCAATTTCAAGCTAGTAAGTGTTCAATCGGTCATGTTGGTCATACAAAACCCAAAAGTTTAAGAATTGTAATCAAGGTCAGAACACTGTTGTGCAGACACAGTTGTCCTCAAGGCTAAGTCTTACTCTATGGCCTGTTTTTTAAAGCCACGTACTAATCTTTTTTTTTTTTTTTTCCCGAACTTGTCGTAAGCGTAAACTGTCTTGCGAATGGTTGTCCGTGATCAAAGACTTAAGCTTCACATTTGAAATGAAGAAACATTCAAGGAACACACGAAGGCACAGTAAAGGACACATATGCAGCTCTTCCCCCCACAATTTCAAATAGTTTGTTGGTGTCTTCATAATGTCTGTGACGTGCTTTTGTTAAAATACCCAAAAGACATCATCCTTTACACAACTTATTTACTGTCTTGCTGAAATCAGCCCTTTTTGGGGTGGACCTGGCTCTGTCTCATACAAGTGAGCCAGCCCTCATCCCACACTATATTTTGATGGGCCAATGGCAAATCAGGCTTTTGTTACAATGACAACTAAGGGCAGAGCTTGAGCTTTGCAACCACACAGGCTTCTCAGGCTGCCTCTCATCATCTTGCTGCCAAGTGTATGTGTAACAACGGGCTCGATCTGCCCGCGACAATGCGCGTTCCAACCTACGTTTGGCCGTCAGGTATACGCTGCAGCCGGATGCTTGCTTCTACTTGCTGGAGTAGAGTCCAGACTGTGGAAAAAAGCGAGCACCCGCTTCATACTTCACTGTGTGTGGCGCATGAACACGTCACCAAACACCAATAATGTCTGACTGCCACCACGTCGACAACTTCACAATCCAGTATGTGACGCTATTCAGAAGGCTAACACTGTTAGCGAACGCTAATCTCTGCATCCAACAAAACTCAATGCAGTTCTGTTAACCTTTCTGCGTTGACGTGATAGCAGGGGTGTCACACCCATGGGGGATGTAGATGTTTCTGTATGATTGTGCCTCTGCATATTATTTCCGACAGCGTAGTCCAAAGTGATTCTGTATCTTCGCCCTGCCTAGGTGATCACATCATGGGTGGCGGTTATTATGTAAATTAAGCTCTCTGTTATGTAACAGTAGGTCAGAGGCTACCTCACAAAATTAACCGAATAACAAAAGATTTACTTGGAATTACACATACTGTATGCGGGCAGGCAAGCAGGCACTCCAGACCCAACTATTTTTATACAAGCAAATAACAAGTCAATTTTATATAATATGCTCCTTTTAAAGGAAAGGCCTTGGTAATCATCAGGCTTAAAATATCATAGAAATGAATATGACCTTATCATCCAAGTAATAATCATCTTTCTCATCTTTCTTTCCCAAAAGACAACCACAAATCAGTCTCAAGTGGAAGAGGCTCCAGGAATTTTTCTCTGTCATCTGAGCAGTACATCATCAACCAGATAAACAAGTCTCAGAAGGGAAGTGCAAACAGTCACGCTAGAGCAACCGAAACCAACCCGATGTGCTTGGAGCCTGCAGTTACGGCTCACCAGCGGAATGCTTGCATCCTACCTCAGGACGACGACGTCGAGAAATCCTTCCGGGTGAACCAAGATGGCAGCATGTCCGTCGAGATGAAAGTGCGCCTCACCATCAAAGAGGAGGAGATGCTCCATTGGACCACCACAGTCAGCCGCTCCAGCCTTAAGAGGAGGACAGTTCGTACCTCTGTCACAGAGTCGGGCAACATTTCTCCTGACTCGAACATCTATGTTGCCAAACCACCCTCGGACATATGCAAAGACGAGGCAAAAGAGGGGAACCAGCCTCCTGCAAGTGGAGCTGTGGTCAGCTTTAATGACATGGGGGAAAGAAAAAAAAGGTTCAGACGTGCCCCTACTCCAGGCCCTGGTCATGTGAAGAAGGAGGCGCCTGTTGAGAGTGTGAAGATGCTGACAGAGTCCGGGGTCCAAGAAAGCTCCCTGGACCATTATTCATATTTAGAGAGGACAAATGAAGGAGACACAATGGAGGGATACTGCAGGGTCAGACACAGTAGCAGTAGCCAACCGGTCCCGAAGCCTCTGAAAACTGTTCCTCAAGGCAACAACGCCTCCCTTCTTAGGTCCTCGGGGGTAGCCGAGGTTCTCAAGATAGAAAATGATGGGGTGGCGGTTCGAGAGACTGTGATGCGTATTTATGAAAGTCAGAGCTGCTACAACAATTACCTTGCAAATGAGGGTCCAGGTGACGGACCTTTGTATCATTCCCCTCCAGTGTCACAAAGCCACCAGTCCACAACCTCAGGGCCTTGTTCATCCAGCAATGACATCGACTTTAGCTGGCAGCAGCCTACTGCTGACTCACTCCAAAGACAGAAAGAGGAGATGTTGTCATTATCGTCAGAGCCTGTGTCCTCAACACTCCAGGTGGCAAACGGCACATCTTCAGTGTCTAACATTGAAGCCAATACTAAAAAAAACTCCTCAACTCGACTCCAGAAACAGACAGAGACAAAAAAAAGCTCACAGTCAAGGTTAATTAATAAAAAGCGGAAACAATCGACTGTAGACCATCTCAATAGCAAGGCTTATGCTGGAAGGAAGAGCCTTAGTTCAACGGAGAGTGCTAAAAGTGGTCAAAACGTGAAGCTAGCTGAGAAAATGTACACCAAAACTTCAGGCAGACGTGGAATGGAATCAGAAATATTAGCTAGATCCTCAACCAAGGAAAAAAACATGAATAAAGTAGCTGCTAAGTATAATGGCGACAATGTAGATACTCCATCTGTCAGGCCTTCCATGAAGAAGAACGTGTCAGATCTTTTAAAGCTCCAAAAATCTTCAAGAAAAAAGGCAAGTACCAAGCCCATTCCAATGGCCGTCAACAGGCTGTCATCCTCATCGTTGGCTCAACAAAATGTTTCAAAGATTTCTCTCAACCGATCCCCCTCTGAAATCCACCAGTATGTTGAGAACTGGTTGGAGGAGGTCATTCCAGACCCAGTGGTGTACATGGTAACCTCAAATGGACCAGAGCCACCAACAAAGGTTTTATTTAAAATCGGTTGTGATTCAGAAACTGAAGAAAAGAAGGAAACCCAGACCGATCCAGAAGATTACTGTCAGACACCCTCTAATGCCTTGAGGGAATCAGCTTCTTGTCTCTCGTTCCCCCTCTGGCCCAAAGAACACAAACCAACAGATGTTTCAGTGCCAAATGTTGAACCCGCCCACCATCAGAACTGTGTATGGTCAAACACCTCTGCTAAGATAATCAATGAATCACCATCGCAAATCAATATTTTAAGCCCTAAAGAAAAGATGAAACCGGTCTTGCAAGAACTTTGTTCATCAATACATTCTATGCGAAAGACATCTAACCAATCAAGCAGTCCTCTGGAATTCTCATCTCAGGTGGCTTCGGTGTTTGGCTCCTCGTGCAAAGCCTTCTTGTCATTCTTGTCAGTGATGACTCTGAGAGATGGTCTTACAGCTGACAGCACCGGTTCGGAAAATGCCTCAGAGGCCATGCTTCTTTTGAAGTTCCTGCTGAACATTTCTGCTATAGAAGACCAGGATGAGCAACGGGCGGGTCTGACTGATTTGCACAGTGGAGCTTCTCCCCAGTTCATGAAGAGCTGGAGGGATTTCCAAACTTGGAGGGAAAATCTGGAGAGAGAATCACTCATTCCCAAATTTCAAGACGCACAAGATGCAGTTTGGGTCCAGGGTTTAATTGTTGATGAGCTAATGAAGGAGATGAATATGTCGTGGGACCTCAGGATGGAGATGTCATCAGCATTTCAACAACCTCTAGAAGAAGAGGGCACTGTTGTAGAGCCTGAACGAAACTCCTCAGAATCAGCAGCTGTGGAGCAGCATGTGCAGGATTCAGACTTAAAACAAAGATGTGATAATGCATGGATTCATGAAAATACCAGTGATAAGAACGATGGCTCATCATGGGGTGGGGAGATGGAAGAAGAACCTGCTAAGGAAACAGGGTATACATTTAAAGAATCAAAAGTATCGCCGGGAGACACACTGGACTTCCAAGTTGATGAAGGAAATGTAAAGGGTGAAGATGATCACATGGAGGAGTCAGGTGAGGTGATGAATGAAGGGGAGATGAAACAGAAAGGAAATGAGGAGGACACAGAGGAGGAACCAGTGAGAAAAGAAGCGGGGCAAGAAGAGGAACATGGCGAGGAAGGGACAGAAAATGAGGAAAGTGAGGAAAAAGATGAGGTATTCAAAGAGGAAGGGGATAAAAGAATAGATGAACTTGAAGCAAGAGAGAATGGTGCAGAGACAGATGTGACTAAAGGCGATGAGGCAGATGTGGTAGAAGAAGATGAGGACAATAGGGCAGAGAAAACCACTGACGAGAAGGCTGAGAATAAAGACGTCAAGGAAGAAGGTGCGTGGGAGCCTGTTGAGGGAGACGAAGAAGTGAACAAAGAAGAAGAGGAGGAGGAATATATAGAAGATGAAAAGGATGTCAAAGATCAAATTGGGGAAAACATGGAAGAGGAAGGAACAGAGGTCTTAAGTGATGACAACAACAAGGAGGGCAATATAAATCCACCTGAAGCAACTAAAGACAAGGAACAAGTAGGTGTGCTAGAATGGCCAGAGAAGCTGGCAGAGAGTGAGGAGGACACTCGAGAAACTAATCCAGATGAAGCATCTATAGACCAAGTGGAAATGCCTGGGAGGACAAAAGAACCTACTATGGATGCGGGAAAAGTAGAAAGTGTTCAAGTCAAACAGACAGAGAACGCAGAGAAAGATGAGGAGGACACACAAGACACTTGCCCAGAGGAAGACCTTGTACAAGAAGTGCCTGGTCGGATACTGGCTGAAGCGGAAAGTGAAGAAAACTTTGAGTGTTCCCAGGAACCAAACCCAAAGGTAGAAGGTACAGCAAGTGTCTTTAATGAGGTGAAGGGGCATGATAACATTGAAGAAAGCTTGGGAGAGGAAGCAACAGAGGATTTAAGTGAGGACAACAACAAGAAGGGTAATACTGATGTAGATGTACCTGAACCCAGTGCAGATGAGGAAAAAGTAGATCTAACAGAACAGACAGAGAAGCTGGAGGAGGATGACAAGGATACTAGAAACTCTAGTCCTGAGGGAGAATCTGTCGACCAAGTAGAGAAGTCAAGTCAGACACCAAGTGAAGCAGAGAGTGAAAACAACTTGGGATGTTCCCAAGAAACAAATCCAGAGGTAAAAGATACACCAAGTCCCCATCATGAGAGAGCTGAAGAAGTGGACGAGAAGGAGGATGATACTGTAGATGAAAAAGACACTAAAGATGACTTTGAGGAAAACATGCAAGAGGAAGGACCAGAGGTCTTAAATGAGGTCAACGACAAGGAAGTTAATGTTGACATACCTGAACCTACTACAGACAAGAAACAAGTAGCTCAAGTAGAGCAGGCAGAGAAGCTGGAGGAGGATGAGGAGGAAGAGAAGGAAGACTCTGGAGAGGAAATGGAGAAGCCAAGTCAGATACCAACTGAAACAGAGAGTGAAGATGACTTGGGATGTTTCCAGGAACCAAATACAGAGGTTGAAGGCATAGCGGGTGCCACCGATGAGGGAGTTGTCAACAAGGAGGATAATACGGAAGATGAAGTAAGGGAAAATGATGACATTGAGGAAAACATGGAAGACGAAAGAAGAGAGGTGTTAAGTGAGGACAATATCAAGACGTTTCATGGTAATGTAGCTGTACCTGAGCTTCCTACAGACGAGGAACAAAAAGACATAACAGAACAGATAGAGAAGCTGGATGAGGACACCTGTACTAAGGGAGAATCTGGAGAGGGAGTGGAGAAGCCAAATCAGACACCAACTAAAACAGAGAGTGAAAATAATGGCATTGAGGACTTGATAAATAGATGTGCCCAAGAATCAAATCCAGAGGTAGAAATACCAACAAAGGTCCCTGATAAGACCGTTTGTACAAGCCCACAGAAGGAGTCTGGTGAGGAAGATCTTTCAAACACAGAACACAGCACTGAATACTCACTTGAGTGTTTGTCCGAAGAGCGGTTTGAGAAGGACACAGTTAGTGAAAACGAGGTAGGGATGCAACCCCAAGAGCAAAGCAGCAGTTTCAGCCACCCGGTGGAAATTTCACAAGAACTCCTTGACTTTGTAAACTCTGCGCTGCAGTCTTCCTCGCTTATATTTACATACGACGAACGTGGCAAAATTAGAATAGAGCCAGATCGTGCTCAAACCACAGAAATGAAGCAAACCCTCAACCCAAAGAGCCAAAGAGATTTCCCGTATGGTTCGAAATGCCTCGAGAGCCCGATCACCTCAGATTTATCAGACTACAGACCAGAAAGTTTGGAGAGTGGTGGATATCAAAGCCAAGAATCTGTGGATATTGCTTCAGAGAGCGGTGAAGATGCTTCAGAGAGACGTCCAGAAGGCTTCACTGAAGGAACTAATCCGGAGCGGGTTACCGCCAAAATATCCCAAGGTCATTCCAAAGGTGGGAGTTTCTCTTCTGATGACTCCCTTACAAAAGCCTCAAGGGAGGTCCTGTCTTACTGCAAAAAGGTAGACAATGACCCAGCCCCCAAGGCAGAAACGTACCCGGAACCCAGCGACGGGGTCTTGATTGACCAAGGTCGATGGTTGCTCAAGGAAAACCATCTGATAAGAAACTCGCCGCCAGATGGGATGTACAGGGATTTGGACAGCAGCTCCGACAACACAGAGAACTCCAGTGAGGAGTCTCACCCAATAAGCCAGAACACTCCCTTAGCAGTCATATCATCATCTGAACTGGAGGAACTGGCCAAGCCTCAACCCCCAAGGTGCAGTTACTTCACCATGCCCCATGGAAGTGACTCCGACCCGTTCCCGGACGACGCTAGTGATAGAAGCCAGAGCAAAGACACAATTTGCACGAAAGGGAGAGGCTTCAGGGTGTCGCCGGTGATCGACACCTCCAAAACTTGGGGCAACAAAAACGGCAGCCTTTCTTCATTCACTTCGGTGGAATTTAAAATAGCAGACACAAGAGTGCACCCTGAAGAAGCAGAGTCCTCGGGTGGACCGGAAGCAAGAGGGAACTCTCGTGGCAGGCTGCAGTCACAACACTCCTCAGATGTAATGAATATGAGGTGTGGACAGTACTGTGAAATTTTATGACTGGTGGTCTTAAGTGGGGCACGCACATACCGATTTGTAATATATTAACCGATTTTTGAAATGATGGATTTTATGTTCTTGCAATTGAATTTCTGCCAAAACTGGAGGTTTTTGGTCTGCTCATTTCATTGAACTATACTGCCTTTTTTTTCGAGTACACAATATAGTTAACAGTGGTTTATGTGGATCATTTTCAACAAATTGTGAAAAGGACAGATTTGTGAAAAAATACAATGTATTGCTGCATAAAGATGTAAATATTTCAATAAAATATTTTTCTATTGTACAGACTGATATATTTCTATTTGACTAGACAGTATTTGTTTTTACATACAGTATTGGAATAACAAGAAACTGTTTGTCTTCTGCTTATGCCTTCAGCTACTTTTAGGACTTATGACTTTCATAAGGTTAGTAGCTGCAGAACATGTGACCGTCATTTGTCTTTATTCTGAATTATACTAATACAAAACTCTTGTAAAAGGACTTAATGGAAAAGTGAAAACAATTATTCATGTATCTATTTTCTATTGCACTGTAAGCCAGACATGCCGACCACTCTCAAGCGTGCTGCCAAAATACAAAACTAACAGACCAAAACATGCAAAACCTTTTGGATGGTCAATACAGAAATATTAGAAAGTAATCCATAAAAATAAAACACTATTGGATGAAAAATGCATGAATATTGGAACAAATATTGAAAAATTACACATTTTATAAAAAAAGAAGTAAACAAATATTAGAAAATAATACAGAAATATTACGAGGGAAATACAAAGCACATGACATTAGCTGATGACAACACAAATATTAGCAGAAAAATACACACATTTTAACCAGACCCTCAAAATTGTGGGATAAAGAGAAAAATGCCAGACACTAATTAAAGAATATCATACAAAATAAGACACAAAAAGACAAAAATATTAGATGAAAAATAAGCATATACCAGGACAAAATACATAAACTAACTTTTGATAAAATACAAAAATATTGGAGGAAAAGTCCAAAATATTAACCACTCATCCACCTTGCTGCCCTGAAGACAAATATTAGCATGTTATTGACTGTCTTCACACTTGACTGAAGGACATGGAGGAGGTGTCAGCTGCAGTTGTCACTGGCTCAGGCTGATGCTGTCCGCCACATGCAATTGACATTTAACGTGACTGCCAATTGAAAGGGTTAAGCCATTTAGTGCTAGTGCTAACACTAATGGTAATGCTGAGAAATCAGTCCACCCGGGTAGGGATACGGTGAAGTCCCCACCCCCTCTCCCCCATACACACAAATAGAGCATTTGAAATGAAGTGACCATTTTGGATTTCTTCCAAGGCTTTGGTCTGTCACTATGGTGATTTAGAGAAAAGCCCTCATTCATTTATTGCTGTTATGGACAAAAAAGGTAGACAAAAGAAACTCAAAATGAACACCCATTTACACTCTGACATGGGAAAAAAAACCTTCCCTTTCCTGTATAAAGACGGAGAAGAGGAATTCCATGCCATAATTGACCATACATCACAAAAGCAACAGTGTGGGGGCGGCATGGCTCTTGGATTTATAGCCTTTTATATCCACGTATTTAGATTTCCCCTCATTTTGAATTGCTCAGGGTAGCCCCTTCTTTCTTTGTTTAAATAATATTGGGGGTGATCGCTAGGACGACCGGGCACAAGGGTGGGTGGTGATTCACCGCCATGAGAGATGCAACAAGGGCAGGCTTATTGCTGGTCCCAAGGATTGTGGTTTTTAAGTCACATTGTGGAGGAGAAGCAAGATATGACATTACATGCTGACTCAAGATGTAATTTTCCGGCCTTTGGAGGTAGTACCAGAGCTGGGCAGGGCAGGGGTGTTAGGTTTTACACCTGACACTTACGGTGACTATCGATCAAGTATTTTATATGTGACACAGGATGCTGATGCCATCTAATTATCTGACTGAGCCATGCTGTCTCATGTAAAAGTGCCTTTGCTGGGTTCAATGAAAAGGCAAATGTGCATAAATGCCGAGACTGCTGTAAATCTTGCAGGATTTGTATGTAAAAGACGCCTGCTCAAACTAGAAGACTTTACTACAATGAACGAAAGGAATCAGAATGGCTCTCGTTTGGGCACAGACCTCCCCCAAGGCTGAGCTATCCTCATTTGGATTCGAGAACTCTGGCATAAAATGAATTTTGTCATGAAATCCCATGCATTACTCACTACAAATGAAAAGAAAATGCACTTTTTTCTCCATCAAAATATTTTTTTTAACAGACAGGACAGAACAAAACAGGTTAAGATGGGATGGGACAAGACAAGGCGGGACAGGATAGGCATTACTTCATCCAGTTAGGAAAGGATGTCACTCGTAGCAAATAGGATAGGACATGACGGGACAGGAAAGTGGAAGTGAGTCAGACAAAACGACAACTTGTGAGGAAGGGCTGTGACAGGATGGGACAGAATGGAATATGACAAGACAGGAAGGATAGGACAAGATGTGAGGTACATTCAGTGAGCAAGTAGCAAATCTGACAGGACAAGACGGGATGGGGGTGGTGAGTGAGCCAGGCAAAACTACACGCTGTGAGCAAAGGCTGTGACAGGTAAGGACAAAACAGGAAAAGACTGTTGCGGACAGGACAGAGGTAGTAAGGTACGCAGTGCTATACCCAGTGAGGAAGGAATGGAATGAGTAGGAAATCTGTCAGGAAGGGACAGGACAGGGTGAGTGAGCCTGGCAAGCTACATCCTGTAACGTTGGACGTGACAAGGAACCAATAGGACAGGACGAGACAGAGATAGTGACACAGGCAAAACTACACTTTGTGAGAAAGGGCTGTGAAAGAATGGGATGGGACAGGACAAAATGGGACAGGTCAAGACAAGACAAGAGCAGACAGGACAGAGAGGCAGGCCGTGCAACACCCAGAGATGAGGGGACATGACGAGTAGCAAATATGAAAGGACAGGACAGAAACTATACCTTGTGAGTATAGTTTCACGGGAAAGATGGTACTGGACAGGACAGGGGTAGTGAGACAGGCATTGCACTCTACACCCAGTGAAGGGTCATGGGACGCAACGAGTAGCAAATTTGATAGGACAGGACAGGGTTGGTGAGCCAGGCAAAACTGCAACCTGTGAGGAAGGGACATGACGAGGAGCAAATAGGATGGGACAGGACACACCAGGTGGCAGGTAGAGCTCTGGTATGTGATACGAGTGGCTTTGCAGTCCGATCACTCCTGTAAAGAATTTGAGTGCAAATGAGAAGACAGTCTACAAAGAAAAAGTCATCAGAATGTCTGTGTATATCAATTATAAAGCGGCCCCCACACCAAGCCACTAAATCTCATCAGCGTGTCTCGGGAGACGTGCTAGTGAGGCAACGAAGTGTTGATTTGTATGTCTTTTTTTGGTTTTGTTTCATAACCAATACACATCCAAATCCTGGCAAAAATGGAACGTCCCGTTCGTTGGGCGATTACTGACCAGGCCGCAAAACATCTCCTTGGCAGTGGTGAACCCGGCATACATTCCTGCACGGAATGAAAACAGTTTGGCCCAAACGGTGACAACGGCAAACACCGGTGGGGGCCCGACAAACAATAATTAGCGCCGACTGTCTGCATTCTGTTCGGTGACAAGTCAGCAATACACAATCCCTGCCTGGCTCCCTCATAAAGAGGCCTGGGAGCAGGAATTTTTACATCACCCCCGTTCACTCCCTCCCTGCTTCCAAGTGAGTTGATCATGTGAATGTCCATTGTCACTTTCAGCAAAGGCGCTCCACGGTTTACTCACACTGAGGCTCCGGGGCGCAAATGTTGTACTTCTATCTTGCTCATGTTTAAACCACTTTTGCTACAACCAATGCAATACTAACAACCACTTTGTTTGTCTTTACGTCTCATAGCCGATAGCTAAACATCGGGTTGCAGTTACAGGCTTACTTTGCGCTATTACTCAAGTTACTCGACTTTACTTGGGGCCTTTATTATTGGAATGATCTTAAACAATGTGACAGGTACGTAACAGCGAAAAACGCAAATGGCGTGAACCTAAACAGGGACACACACAACATTGTGCCATTTACAACGACTTTAGGGTGCTTGTGAAAGATTTAGTCACCCCATTTGTTGTCTTCTGCCATCGCACAGACGAAAAAACAAGTCCAGTAAGTGAGTGACTCGACCGCATTGACATTGCCAGAAGACAAAAATGTGAAAAGATTTCTTGAAAGAAGCATTTGTCCACCCGGCCAACACGATTACGCCGAATCAAATCCCTCCTTACCAGGATTCTTTCAGGCTCGCAAGTGTGCGTACGTCAAGTTGTGTCCAAAGAGTATCAACGTTATCGACCAGAGACACGGTACACATGTACTATGTTATTGTTAGTTCACCATCACCACCCACCTGACAGACTCCTGACACTCATGTGTTTTAACACTGAGAGCGCGCCAATGCAATTAGCAAAATGAGATTTTAGCCGAGTACGGTGTGTGCAAGTGGGAAATTCGGCCCTGTGCCAGCTGATGGCGCTGTGCTGGGGAAAAAAAAAAAAGCTCATTTAATTTACAATATGCTTTTACATTAAATACAGAAAAATGTGATAATTTGTATCCATTATTTTTTATATTCCTGCTGCCTCTCACTGTTCTTTTCCGACATGTTTGGTAGCAGAGTGCTCTGCCCCTCTTTCCAAGGAAATAGCACAGTTTGGGGGCACACAAAAATCATTTGATAAATGAAATTTGCCGAGCAACAAGTGGCGAATGTGGGATGTGACCAGAAAAAAAAAAAAGAAAAGAATCCCAGCAATTCTGGGAAGTACAAATATTAAGTTTTATAACTACAACATTGTTATTGTAGAATTTCAACTTTTCTTCTACTATATGAATGTATTGTTATTTACATAACGTACATTATGTAAAGAGTTGAAAAGAATTTCAATTTCATCCTCAGAAAAAAATTCTGATTTTATTTTGGACAAATTATATCAACTCTTGGAAGAAATACAGCATTATTATTGTCGAATTTCAAATTTTATGGTAAAGGATTCACCACTTCCCTGTAAAAGTATGACATTTGAAAAATTACAACTGTACTGATGTACTACTACGACTTTTACTGCACACACCTTTATTCTGGTCAAATTCAGCCAATTTCTTTTTAAATGCGACTTGATTCTTGTAAAATTCTACAATTTTTTGGAATACAACTTTATTCTTGTGAAATGTTTGGCCCGTGTTATGAAACAAACGGACTGTTTTAAAACCGCCCTTTCTTGGAAGCTATGACTTTCATGTTGTATAATTAAGACATATGGGAGTCAACTTTTCTTCTTCTTCTAACTTCATCAGGTTTCCACCTTTTCACTGTGACGCCGAATGCGTGACTGCCTGTCAATGTCAGTCAAGGTGAAGCAGAGTGAGACGAGTGACGCGTTTCATCCCGAATATGTGATTATTAAAGCGGTTGAAATAGTAAACTACATAAAATGTTGATGAATATTCTTATTAATTATAGTCAAAGTTTGAACTTGTTAGATAACCTATTGGACATAAGACGCGATTGGACGCTTCCACCGCCGCTCCGAACCACGTGGCCTCATTTGCATAGGGAGGAGAGTATAAATGCGCAGGCGCGAGTGCGGCGATGCTGTTGGGACGCGCGTGCACCGGCATGTCTACTTTCAGAGCAGCAGCTCCTCACTCCTCCTACAGGAAGATGTTCGGCGGAGATAGAACCGCGGTGAGAAGCAGCTACACCAGCCGTCAGTACTCCGCTCCCGTGCGCACTACTCGGGTGTTGTCCTTCGGGGCACCCGGCGGCGGCGGCGGCGGCGGGATTTACGCCACCAAGACGCAGCGTCTGCGCAGTAGCAGCGCGGCGATGCCCCGGCTCTCCTCGGGGCAGCTGGACTTCACGCTGTCCGACGCCATCAACAGCGAGTTCATCGCCAACCGCACCAGCGAGAAGGCGCAGATGCAGTCGCTCAACGACCGCTTCGCCAGCTACATCGAGAAGGTGCGCTTCCTGGAGCAGCAGAACAAGATCCTGCTGGCCGAGCTGGAGCAGCTCCGCGGCAAGGGCACGTCCAGAGTCGGCGACCTGTACGAGGACCAGATGCGGGAGCTGAGGCGCCAGGTGGACCAGCTGAGCAACGAGAAGGCCCGAGTGGAGGTGCACCGGGACAACCTGGCCGACGACATCGGGAGGCTCGGAGAAAAGTAGGACGGGGAGAGGAGGGGCTCACTCACACGGTCACTTCATTAGGTACACCTGATGCCAGCCAACCAAGATGGACACTGCAATGGTTCTCCAAACTTTTTACACCGTGTACCACCTCAAATTAATCACCTTGCGTGGGTTTGCCCCGGGTCCCGGTCTCCCTCCCACATTCCAACAACATGCATGCTCGGTTCATTGAAGAGTCTAAATTGTCCCGAGGAGTGAATGTGAGGATGCTTGTTAGTCTATAGTCTGCTCCCCCGCCTCTCGCTCAAAGTCAGAAGGGGGTAGGCTCCAGCTCACTCGTAACCTTTGTGAAGTTAAGCAGTAAAGAAATGGATCGATTGATGAACATTGGCAGTGGGAAAAACAAAACTGCACTTAAGTCATTATTCAATCACAAAAATGACTGCGCATAAGCTAAATAAAAATGGTACCTAAATAGATGTTTGAAAACAAACCCTTTTAAAAGATCAAATGTATTGCACTTAAAAGTTAAATACAATTGAAGCGTACTTAGGCAGTGATTCTTTTGCATACCACAAGAGGGAGCCGCGTACCACTAGTGGTACCACACTTTGAGAATCACAGGCGTAAATTAACGATTTTTAGTCTCATAAAATCTTGTTGTTTTTTTTTCTTATAAAATTTCAACTTCATTCTTCTAATAACGAATTAATCGATGAAATAACTTCAAACATAAAACAATGTTTTTTGTCTTGGGTGCATTCTGTAAAATCTACTACACCAGTTTCACTGATCAACATGAAATTGGGTGGACATGTGCGAAAATAAACAGTCAGCCACTTTGGTTGGAAGCAGCCATTTTGGGCAAATTCCAGGACTTGTACTTTGACAAACTCCTAGCGAATTCACGCAAATCCGAAGCAGGTATCCTCAACAAATCGGTGACGCTATATTACAAAGCTTTTTTGCCTACGTCATCTAATGTGAGTGACGCATGGTGCCAAAGTAAATGCATGAATTAATTCATTAATATTGTATTACAATCTTTTTATATGTTTAGTTCTATAAATGCTAAACGCTAATTACAAATGCGTCAAAGTTGCCAAAGAAAATACAGCAACGTTGTTTGTTGTGTCTTTGGCATTTTTAGATTGACATGTCATTGTTAAAGGGTAACTAAGGCCTTCAAAATCAAATTGAATACGTAAGACATTTTTAATGAACTTGTTTACCTTTGCAAAGGAAGTTACAGGTATCTTTTCTTTTGTTTGATACCACGCCAGAAAATGTATTTCAACGAAACTTGGTGAGATCTCATTAGATTTTGTGGGTGTACCTAATGAAGTGTCCAGACGCTAGAACATGTTCAAATTTCGTCCCTAATGTATGGTCTTTCGTGCCAGGTTGCAGGATGAGATGTCCCTGAGGGAAGAGGCCGAGGCCAACTTGCAAAGCTTCCGACAGGTAACAGTATGATCCGACCCATTGTATCACATCGCTCATATTTGAAGTAGCATTTCGTATAAAAGTGTAATTTTGGGGCATTTTACTTCTTAGGTTCCACTGTAAGGGGATTTCAAACTGGTGTAAAATGATCACATGAGTTTCCCATTCATCCCTATGACTGTCTCCTTTCTGCTTGGCTAGACAGGAATGTGCCCCTGTGGTGGCACAACAGCGGATTGTAGCCATGATCCCAAATAGCCTGAGAGCAGGGCCTGTTAGGACAGGATTGGATACTTGGTCGGTTGGGGGGGTACTGTTGTGTTCAATCAGGCCTGCAAGAAGAGCTCTTTTTAAGTCTGACTGGTCACGCTGAATGAGTCGGACTCTGGCAACAACAGTGTGGGGCCCAATGTGGTTATCAGAGCGAGAGGACAAGCCACCGTGAGATCTGGCCGCCTGGCAATAGCAGCCATTACGTGTTTGGGATTAATGTCAAGTCAATGGCATTATGAGGATGAGGCATGCAAGTATCAGCCACAACATTAGATTGGGGGGCCCCGTTTTCATTGGCGACTTCTCAAAATCATCGTCCAACTTTGATGCCATGCTACCAAGGGGCCCCCTACACCCTGAACTGGTCGCCAGTCAGTCATAGGGCACATATAGACACGGACAACCATTCGCACTCACATTCACACCGTCACTGAGTGGGAACTGAACACACGCTGCCTGCACCAAAGTCAGGCAAGTGTACCACTCCACCATCAATGACTCAAATGAACATGTCAATCTTTTTTTTTTTTTTTTTTTTGAAAAAAGAAAAATCCCTGTATTTTGTGTACTTTTAAGATTGTCCACGCTTCGTTTCCCATCATGCATTGCGGCACGCAATGCTGAACATTTTCCGTAATAAGGACTTTAATCATTATTAAGTGTGTTTGTTTAAAGCAAATCAAATGTATATATATTTTTTTATACATAAAATGCATAAAAAAGGCAACCCAAAGTGCTTCACAGAGATAGTAAGAGGAAATTAAAATAGCAGAAAAATACAAAAATATAACCCCAAAGCTGGGAGGACGGCTCCAGCAGATACCAGGAACAACATCCGACATCTCCGTCCAGAAGAGCGCAATACTGGGAACAGCCAACATCCTGCGCAGAAGCCTCAAGCTCGCAGAACGTTGGTAGAGGACCTGAGTTTGAAGGAGACAGTGCCCGGGTGGGCAAGAAAACCATTTTTTTTTTAAATAAATAATTTTGGCAAACATCTGCTGCGGAAGCTTGCGTGGGCAGTCCATACATTGTCGTATAAGAATGGGAGGAAGGAACTCTGGGTGACATGCCAACAATGAGGCGTTTGCCGCCTGCACGCTGGCCCGCTCAGTCAGGCAGACGGTCACCCTCCTAGCCTCCGGTCCGTTTGGGATACCCGGGCTGAATAACGCGCTTTGTTTGCGGCATTAGCGCCGGGCAAAGCCGCTTCATTTTCTGATGCCTCATTTGACGGCCTGCCAAAGTCCGGAGGACAAAGCTGGCCAGTGTGGCGTCACCACGACAACTCCGAAACAAACACTAATTGATAATGGACAATGGAATGTTTTTATCGTCAGGTGAGCCACGCAAGGCTGTTAAAATAAGCAACCACTGGTTTAGGGAATGTTTTGGCAATCTTAAATGAGATTTGGTAGGTTGGAAATGTAATCCATCCTCAGGATTTTAGTCTACACTTTTTAATTCCCATCCATCCATTTTCTGAGCCGCTCTTCCCCACAAGGGTGGCGGGAGCGCTGGAGCTTGTCTCAGCAATCCTCGGGCAGGAGGCGGGGTACACCCTGAACTGGTTGCCAGCCAATCGCAGGGCACATATAAACAAACAAGTATTCGCACTCACAGTCACACCTACGGGCAATTTAGAGTCTTCAATCAACCTACCACGCATGTTTTTGGGATGTGGGAGAAAACTCGCGCAGGCACGGGGAGAACACGCAAACTCCACACAGGCGGGGCCGGGGTTGAACCCCGGTCCTCAGAACTGTGAGGCTGACGCTCTAACCAGCCGCTCACCGTGCGGCCTTTTGATTCCTGTAAGAATGAAAATTTCGTCCACCGTGCGGCCTTTCAATTCCTATAAGAATGAAAATTATTATTATTAGGGCGAACAAATTGCCTTTTTGAAGACTTGACCCTCATCAAAACCTCACCAAAATTGTCAGGCTGGTTCACCCATCTATCCATCTATCGTAGCGGGGGCAGCAGCCTAAAGCAGAGAAGCCCAGACTTCCATCTCTTACAGGGAATCCCCGAGGCGTTCCCAAGTCAGGCGGGAGACAGTCTCTCCGGCTTGTCTTGGGCCTTCCCCATGGCCTCCTCCCAGTGGGACGTCCCCAGAACACCTCAGCAGGGAGAGGACAGTACAGGAGTCAGTCTAAACGGATGCCACCTCATGTGGCCCCTCTCGACGCAGAGGAGCCGCAGCTCTACTCGGCGCACCTCCTGGGGTCAAAACTCTGCCCCCAAAGTCCGTTCTACTTAACAAAATGAAATTTAAAAGCAATGTGTATCATAAGTATAACCCAAAAAAAGTCTCAAGAAAGCATCCCCGAAAACACACAGGAGGTTAGCCATTTTGTTTCGAAGCAGGCATTTTAAGGTAATTTTGGCCCTTTTAAAAGTGAACTTATCCTAAAGATTTTTCTGATTGCTACCAAATTTGTATTTCATTAAGCAACATGGAATTTGGTCGGTATCGCTATCATGAGGAAACTCCCAAGCGAAGCAGCAATTTTACGGTCGTTTTAGCCATTTTCTTCAAAAGTGCGATTTTTGCCCGATTGTTACCAAATATGAACCACATGAATTAAACAGATGGGTAACACTAAATTGTAAAACTTTAAAGTTTTTAGCTATATGTATGGGCATGGGAGCCAAGTTTCATGACTCGCCATAAAAACCATACTGTAACTTTCAAGAACTTAACTTCACGAGGTCAGAGCTGGACCAAACGCCGATAAAGTGCGATAAAGGTTCCCCCAATATTTCGGGATTGCTGTGTAAAGGAGGCTGGGAAGAGTCCAGCGTAGTATACGTAAGAGTCTTTTTCCTCAGTGTCAGCAAAGATGCAATTTATAACTCATGTCAGCTTCACAAGTGCGCTTACTAAGTCAGCTCGTGGGTGTCATGGCGCAGGATGTGGACAACGCTGCCCTCACCAGACTGGACCTGGAGAGGAAGGTGGAGTCCCTTCAGGAGGAAATCGACTTCCTCAAGAAGTTGCATGATGAGGTAAGCTCCTTTTTTTTTTTGGTGTGACTACTGAGGAAATGCTGCATACTATAAAGGGATCTATTGTTTATCTGCTGAGAGGTCGAATCGATGCAGGAATAGAGATTGTAGTGAGACGTGCGCATACTGGCTCTATGCCTTCTGTGGTAGGAAATGCTGGAGCTGCAGAATCAAATCCAGATGCAGCAGCATGTACAGGTGGAGATGGACGTGGCCAAGCCAGACTTGACGGCCGCTCTGAGGGATGTCCGCCTGCAGTACGAAAACCTGGCTTCCAAAAACATCCAGGAGTCTGAGGATTGGTACAAGTCCAAGGTTAGGATTTTAGACCGCACAGCCGGAATGTGTTTACAGCAAAAAGCAGCATCCTCATCATTATTTGGTTTTGTTTAAATCATTCATTTTTTTGTTGTTGCACATTTTACACTAAAACTGTTGAAATCCTAATTCACCTAAAAAAGGAAAGGTTTAGTCTGATTTCATGTCAGACTGAGGGGAAAAAAGCACGTCCTTTTATATACTGTATGTAAACATCTGGTTTCAACGGTATTTTAAGTTTTCCATCTTAAATACTGTTTACCCTGTTCAGGGTCATAGGTTGCTGGTGCCTAACCCATCTTACTTTGGGCGAAAGGCAAACTACACCTCGAACTGGCTGCCAGTCAGTCACACAGCACATATAGAGACGGACAACCATTCAGGCTCACATTCACACTGTCACTGAGTGGGAACTGAACCCACGCTGCCTGCACTGAAGTCAGACGAATGCACCACTCCACCATCCGTGTGTTAGGTCTTTGAATCAATAGTCATAATTACAAGAATAAAGTTGTCATTTTAGGAGGAAAAAACACAAAATTGTACTTTTCCTCCTCTCACTGTTACTAAATATTTTTGTAATACAAAGACTTTATTCACTCAAAGATTTCATTTTTCCCCCCTCATTCTATATTTGTCAGTGTGGTCTCAATACAGAGGGCCTTACCGAAAAGCTTGTTTCTATTGCCCCCTGTGGGAACAAGGAAGTCACTGCAGTTCAAACTGCAGTGACTTCCAAAGTCCAAAAGCATGTTTTTCTTCAGGCCCACACCATATCTTTCATTATTTCCATGCTTTGTGCCACATTTACTCTCTCCTAACTGAGTGAACATCATTTACTCTCAGTTTGCCGACCTTACCGAAGCGGCCGCCCGCAACAATGAAGCTCTAAGGCTGGCCAAACAAGAGGCCAACGACTACAGGCGGCAGGTTCAGGCCCTCACCTGTGAGGTGGATGCCCTCAAAGGAACTGTGAGTAGCTAACAATTGCTACCATCGAGGTTATGATCGAAGCACCTCACCCTCAACCCTCGGTCGCTTCTCCCAAGAACGAGTCGATGGAGCGGCAGATGCGAGAGATGGAGGACAATTTCTCCATGGAGACGTCCGGCTATCAGGAAAGGGTCGCCCGCCTGGAGGACGACATTCATAACATGAAGGATGAGATGGCTCGCCACCTGCGGGAGTACCAGGACCTCCTCAACGTCAAGATGGCCTTGGACATTGAGATCGCCACCTACAGGAAGCTGCTGGAAGGAGAGGAGAGCAGGTGACGCATGACATGTTGAACTCACTTATGTATTATGTATAAACTTCACTATGTTTTACGTTACTTGTGTATTTTTCATCTGATTATTTGTGTCTAATATTTTGTTTTGCTTAAAATTTTGTATTCAAAATAAAAATATTTGTGCATTTCTATTTTTGTTTCTAATATTTTTAATTTTTTTAATATTTTTTATTTTTTTCTCCCATTTTTGTATAGGTTTTTTTAATATATGCTTTTGGGAAGGGCAATGCCTTAGTAATTATCAAAATGTAGTAACAAATGTGGTATGTTTTGTAATTTCCATCTAATAGGTTTTTATTTTTTGTCTAAACATTTATTTTATTTATCAAATGTCCCCCCCCCCCCCCCATATTGTCTAATATTTTGCATTTTCCAATGTGTTTTATTTTATCATATTTTGGCACGATTTAATTTCTTTTCAAATATTGCTGGGTTTCTTGTCTAATACTTTGATATTTCCCCCAATATTTTTGTATAATTTTCAAATATTTTGTGCCAGTTTTATTTTTGTACTTCCTATCATATATTTGTGTAATATTTAAGTCAACTTGTGAGTAAATTCAGAGAAGATAATCATCATATCAGGATTCATATGTTTTGTGACATTTTTGTTCCGTGGTGTGTAGTCTATTATTTTTTTTTTCTGTTGTAAAATTGGTCTTTGGTGAAATAAGGCTGGGAAACGCTACCCTAGACAGATTGGCAACATTAAATATGACTTTACAGTAGACCTCCATCTAACCCGGTTACAGCATGGCATCAAAGTTTGATGATATCGCTTGCAGTGAGGCGTGTTTTCATCGGCGTTTACCTTATTTACAGAATCTCAACCCCAATGCCGAACTTCTCCGCTCTCAACCTAAGAGGTAGGTTTACTCTTACACATTTTTACACCATTAATACGGCTTCGATGATTAACATTCCAATCGTTCCAGAAACCATGATCGATTACAAACCTCACATGGAAACTGCAACCACCAAGAAGGTTCTCATCAAGACCATCGAGACTAGAGACGGTCAGGTACAATACGCACGTGCTATTCGTAATGACTTCTAAAATGAAGCTTTACATTGACTCTTTTGTGTTTCTGTTAAGGTGATCAACGAGTCGACCCAAAACCACGATGACATGGAGTAATAACAAAACAAAACACACAAGCAATACGAAGATGATCACTGGGTCTACATTCAATGACACACAGCTTCGAAAAGTGCCTTATATATACACGTCGTGATTTGCTAAGCTAGTTAGTTTGAAACACAATGCCATTTCTGTTATTTTTGTCAAAGACCACAATTAACAATAAAAACAGTGCTACTGTACACACACAGTCGATACAAAACACCTTACTTTTAGTCAACTTTTTGATAGATTCAGTATGCACACGACCGAATGCTAAACAGGTCACCATAGCCCTGTATGCAGCAATAAACTAGTGAGACTGTAAGCTAGGTGTGATGCTTTTGTGGTGCACTCTCATTGTCAAATGCTAACAATAAATGAACGAGTTTTCCTAAGTGTTCCTCATGGATTCCAACCTCATTAACGCCTGTATTTTCCCCACAGTGTCATGTCAAAATGTGTTAAATAACATGTCACACAAGCGGTGTGAAAGTCTGATGAAAAGCAAGGAAGCGAGCAATAATGCATTTTTTTTTACATTATTGCGGTTGTATCATTTTGAACTTATTATGCCATGTAAAAGGGGCAAAAAATAAATGAGAAGCACTACAAACTGTATTGTTTAATCAGTGCATAGGCAAACGTGTTAAATTATTATTTATGCTGTATTGCGTTACTAATAAGGGCACTTGACTGTTACTGCTAGTTGAGCCACTGTTGATTTGAACAGCTCAGGTTAGTGATGCAAGGATCGATAATATTGATGCCAATGTTGATATCCATATTGATCAATACCTGTGTAAGGATGTTGAGTGTTTAGTTCAGCTTAGTTATTATAAAGAAGATATTGTGCATATTTTTTCTACAATTTAAAACAGTTGCCATGTGTCTCAATAACGCCTGTAATATGCTTCCATCATAATCCCTCAATTATTAATAATTATATTATACAAATACACACTTAGCGGCACGGTAAACGACTGGTTAGAGCGTCAGCCTCGCAGGTCTGAGGACCCAGGTTCAATCCCCGGCCCCGCCTGTGTGGAGTTTGCATGTTCTCCCCGTGCCTGCGTGGGTTTCCTCCCACATCCCAAAAACATGCATTCATTGGAGACTCTAAATTGCCCGTAGGCATGACTGTGAGTGCGAATGGTTGTCTGTTTCAATGTGCCCTGCGATTGGCTGGCAACCAGTTCAGGGTGTACCCCGCCTCCTGCCCGATGACAGCCGGGATAGGCTCCAGCACGCCCGCGACCCTAGTGAGGAGAAGCGGCTCAGAAAATGGATGGATGGATGGAAATACACACCTATTGGATTTCTTGTCTTGCTATAATACAACCCCAATTCCAATGACGTTGGGACCTTGTGTTAAACATAAATAAAAACAGAATACAATGATTTGAAAATCAAGTTCAACCTATATTTAATTGAAGACAAGATATTTAATGTTCAAACTGATAAACTTGATTGTTTTTCGCAAATAATCATTAACTTAGAATTTTATGGCTGCAACACATTCCAAAAAAGCTGGGACTGGTGGCAAAAAAGACTGAGAAAGTTGATGAATGCTCATCAAACACCGGTTTGGAACATCGCACAGGTGAACAGGCTCATTGGGGACAGGTGGGTACCATGATTGGGTATAAAAGGAGCTTTCATCTCTTTGTGAACAAGTGCGTGAGAAAATAGTCGAACAGTTTAAGGACAATGTTTCTCAACGTACAATTGTAAGGAATTTAGGGATTTCAACATCTACGGTCCATAATATCAACAAAAGGTTCAGAGAATCTGGAGAAATCACTGCATGTAAGCGGCAAGGCCAAAAAGCAACATTGAATGCCTGTGACCTTTGATCCTTCAGGCAGCACTGCATCAAAAACCGACATCAATATGTAAAGGATATCATCACATGGGCTCAGGCACACTTCAGAAAACCCATCCATGCATCCATTTTCTGAGCCGCTTCTCCTCACAAGGGTCGCGGGCGTGTTGGAGCCTATCCCAGCTATCATCGGGCACGAGGCGGGGTACACCCTGTACTGGTTGCCAGCCAATCGCAGGGCACATAGAAACAAACAACCATTCGCACTCACATTCACACCTACGGGCAATTAAGAGTCTCCAATTCATGCATGTTTTTGGGATGTGGGAGGAAACCGGAGTGTCCGGAGAAAACCCACGCAGGCACGGGGAGAACATGCAAACTCCACACAGGCGGGGCCGGGGATTGAACTCAGAACTGTGAGGCTGACGCTCTAACCAGCCGCCCACCGTACCGACCTCAGAAAACCAATGTCAGTAAATACAGTTCGGCGCTACATCCGTAAGTGCAACTTGAAACTCTACTATGCAAAGCAAAAGCGATTTATCAACAAAGCCGCCGGCTTCTCTGGGTCGTGTCCTCCGGGCCAAAGAGGAAAAGAACCATTCGGACTGTTATAGACGCAAAGTTCAAAAGCCAGGATCTGTGATGGTATGGGGCTGTGTTAGTGCCAATGGCATGGGTAACTTACACATCTGTGAAGGCACCATTAATGCTGAAAGGTACATACAGGTTTTGGAGAAACATATGCTGCCATCTAAGCAACGTCTTTTCATGGACGCCCCTTCTTATTTCAGCAAGACAATGCCAAACCACATTCTGCATGTGTTACAACAGCGTGGCTTCGTAGTAAAAGAGTGCGGGTACTAGACTGGCCTGCCTGCAGTCCAGACCTGTCTACCATTGAAAATGTGTGGCGCATTATGAAGCGTAAAAACGGAGACCCCGGACTGTTGAACAGCTGAAGCTGTACATCAAGCAAGAATGGGAAAGAATTCCACCTCCAAAGCTTCAACAATTAGTGTCCTCACTTCCCAAATGTTTATTGACTGCTGTTAAAAGAAAAGGTGATGTAACACAGTGGTAAACATGACCCTGTCTCAGCTTTTTTGGAACATGTTGCAGCCATAAAATTCTAAATTCATGATTATCTAAAAACAAAGTTTTATCAGTTTCGACATTAAATATCTGGTCTTTGTAGTGGATTCAATTAAATATAGGTTGAACATGATTTGCAAATCATTGTATTCTGTTTTTATTTATGTTTAACAACGTCCAAACTTCATTGGAATTGTGGTTGTACATTATTAAACACTTCTGGAATAACACTATACACTAAACTGGTCGCAGGGCACATATAACGCGCAGTCACACTCACATGCACACCACAGGACATTTAGAATCTTCAATTAACGTAATATTCATGCATTGGGAAAGTGGGAGGAAATGATAAAACCTGGTGAAATCCCAAGCAAGATTCACAGATTTGAACCACTAAACTCGGAAGTGTGAGGCGGATCTACTCAACACATCAACACACTCATTTAATACTTTCTATTTTTTTATTATACTTCATATTTTCCCCCCAATTTGTGTTATTTTTCATCTTCATTTCTCAAGTGTACCTAAAAACGAGTATCAAACCAGTATGACACCTAAAGATGCCATGTTTTTGTGCTACAAAACGAGCCAGAAGGTAGCCCTAGTAGTGTTAATATTTTTCCAATGTATTTTCGTGTAATATTTGTGTATCGGCACACCAAAGCTCGCGATATCTACCCCAGACGAGGCTTGGGTCAATCAATTAAAGTCAGCTCACCTGTTGTCAAGTTAAGTCTTGTATAAGATCTGTTATGTACCTCTTAATAATAACTCTTGCCGGTGGATTAAAAAATGGCTCACTTCCGGAGCTGGGTGCTCCCTCGGGAGCGGGGTTTGTTGACGGGGCAACTTTCTCCGCGAGTGACGCGTCTGCGGCGGAAAAGCACATCGAGGGAGACGAAGACATGACCCGGTTGAACTCTGTTGTGCCTCGCTTCGAATCACGCTCCGCCGCCATTAGAGGCAAAATGTCACGGCGGGGGGGGTTGACCTAACCTCTCAGCTGAAGACTTGAATCGCAACAGCGTCTTTTAGCTAAAATTGGGCATCCCTTTTTCTTTTTCTCGCTCCCCCCCCCCCCCTCCCGCCCGGCGATGGGCTCCGTGACTTCCGCCCTGACGAGGACACGCCACGCGCTGGTCAAAGTGGGCTCGGAGCCGGAGAGCCACTCTGCGCCCGAGTCGGCCAGGAAAAGTAGTCGCAAGCCTCCCAGCCAAGCCGCCCGACAGACTTCCCGGCTGTTGCTCGCGGAGGTCCTGAGCCGGCAGGACTCAGACGGAGCTAAGAAGTCAGTCGAGGTCCAACCGAACAAACCGAACGGTGAGTACCTGGAACCTTGCCCACCTGTTTCTCTCGAAAACTTGCCTCATCGTTCAAGATTCGGAAATGTGTTAGGTTAAGAAAAATAAATATCCATTCTCATTTTAATATTTGTAATGGTTATTATTAATGAATCAATAGTCGATTAAATAATTAAATAATTAGTTCATAAAATGTCGAATTTACATGAAAAAATATTTTTACATTTTATTTTAGGTTAAATAACGGATAAATACAATAGGTCAAATAACATTAAATGTTTATATTTTTTTCATTTATTTTTTATTTAAAGTAAATCAACCACCTATTTAATGTATTTACCACTGGTTAATTTACTCCTGACCATTTTTTTAGAATAGGCAGATCATTCAATAATTAATTTCACTTGCACGAGTTGGCACTCCACCAGTATAATAATATCCATCCTTTTTTTTTTTACCGCTTATCCTCACTAGGGTCTCGGGCTGCTGGAGCCTACCCCATTTATCTTAAGGCGGGAGGCGGGGTACACCCTGAACCGGTTGCCAGGCAATTACAGGGCACTTGGAAACAAAAAATAATTTGCACTCACATTCACACCTATGGGCAATTTAGAGTCTTCAATCCACCTACCACGCATGTTTTTGGGATGTGGGAGGAAACCGGAGTGCCACCCAGGCACAGGGAGAACATGCGAACTCCACACAGGCGGGGCCGGGATTTGAACCCCAATGCCCAGAACTGTGAGGCAGATGTGCTAACATGTCGTCCACCGTGCCGGCCAATATAATAATAATCTGATACAAATTTATTTTGCGTCAAAGCTTATTGCAAAATAATTTTTATCCCGATTAGTTTATTGACTGATTATTGTTGTTTATTTGGTATTATTTTATAATTAAACATAGCCAAATAAAAGTTAAGCTATATCACACAAGAGGGAGTGAGTGTTGTTGTACTCCCCAATTCCCCCTTATTTTTATTTATTTTTATTTTTTTAAACGAAGAGCTGCTTCTTTGGTACCGGTACTGATTAATACGAAGGGCTAATGATATACACTTCTCAGGCTGCTTCAGGTTCAACTACGTCACTTGCAGGTAATTCATACTACGTCTGCATATAACGATATATATATATATTTTTTTAACCCATAAGTTGATTATGTTTCAGCTACTGGTTCCTGGGTAAGTTTGCCAGAAAATGGGGAAAGATAATCAGTTTGCTTTTATGGAGGGGCTACAGAAATCAGATAATATTTACTGTCGAGAGGCTGAAATCAGAGGATATGGACAATTTTAAGTTAAGCAATGGCTCTAAACCAGTGGTTTTCTAACATTATCACCCTGGAACCTGCATTTTCCTATTGATAATTCGCCACCCACTTTCATATACTTTAAGAACAATTAAGCTTTTTTTTTTGTTGTTGTTTAAAAAATACCCTCTGAAAACGTACACTACATTATATTGTTAAATTCCATTTCAAATGAGTTTGCTGTACTGCCAGACAGGCTGAGTTGCACTATATTTGTTTACCGAGTAACCTTGGTTGGTTTTTCAAATGCAGTGCTCCCACCTGATTAGTGTCCATTGTGTTGTGTACCTCGTAAAGGTATGCATGTAATGTATGCATGGTTTCTTAATTTTTTTTATTTTAAGCAAGTAGAATTGAACAATGAAATCATTTTTTTGTTTGGAAAGACAGTGAAGGTGATTTAAAAGGGCCAGCATTCTCTCTGTCAAAGTGGAAACGCTCAAGTATGAAGCACTTACATGTTTTTGTTGTTTACTCATCAGCTGAAGGTCACGCAGAGGTTCGCCTTCAAATAAAATCATCACAATTACCGAGTGCCAAAACTGTTATCATGGAAACAGGAAAAGGACCCTCAGAGGAGACGAGCCCAAGAGCTCAGCTCCTTTGCACTCCACTTGGCAAAGAAAAACAAAAAATCGAACAAAAAAACCTTTTGTCAAGACAAATCAAATTTTCTGGGAACGTTCTGTTTCTCCCGCATACAACTGTTGTGTTATTTCTTGCGGCTGGCTGGCTGCGTGTTTGCATCTGCAGATGAGAGCAAATGGTCACTTCAGAGGTAGGGTTTTGCATATTCTCCTTGAAAGTAGCCATTCACCGGATGAATACCGCGCTCCTTTTGAAGGCCAACCTCAATGCATGCGACATTTCTCCACTAGCCCTCACTGCGGAGCTGTCCTTGAGACTGAAATAAGCACTACCGTCACTAGTACTGTACGTGCTTTGTTGTACACTCTTAAAGTTAAAGAAAGGAAGTTGAGCTGGTGTGCTAAGATTGATAGCCTCAGTAAACCAAAAAGTGTTAGATTGGGATAATCTCTCTCCAAATGTTTGTAACTCCAGTTTGCAGGACTTGTCGCTTTGTGTAGGACTTTGTGGATGTTGGGTATGGGTCAGATTCTGACGGTATGATAATGTTGAGCAAAAATATAATTGTATCACTGTACAACTCTAAAATATATTGAAAAAAAATGTTTTGGCAAATAACCACAACTAGAATACATGGTATGTGTAGTCAGAACACCCGATTAACATTGTTTTTGGGTTTCTTAAAATTAATTGCTTTTCATAATTCATATGTCATGTAGTAATTCAATTCAAACTCAACTTTGTCTACTCGTGGCATTTCTCCGTGACCGAAGATCTCATGAAGGGTCTGTTTACGTCATTCGGGCGTGCTAAGGGCTGAACAAGCCATTACGAGACAGGCACATTACAATAATACAAATATAACTAAGTCATTTTCTAATTAAAGCAACACAAATCCTAATATAATACCTAAATGTCCGCTTTGAGGTAAAAATTGTCTTATTTAGCCAATCCATTCCACTCCTCCACATCCTCCTACATTTTGGATGACTGCACTGTTTGCAACCCATTCTCTCGACCGCTGCTGCCTCAAACGCCCTCAGGCCCAGAGGGAAAGGCCTCTCCCTGGATGACTCCTCAAATACAGCCTCCTCAGTGGCGTTTCTATGACCATGTTGCAGCACAGATTCCCACTGAGTTTTTCCTCTCCCCAGACCGGTGATGCTCCTGTGTGTTGAGGTGTCTCCTTCCTAACTCTGTATCAGACATTCCCCGTGGTGTTTAAATTTCAATGACCTACAACTGCATGGAAGACAGTTCACTGATTTAGGGGCTGTTTATATAAGACATTAAAAAAAACAAAACAAATTAATTGTGTTGTTTTGGTGAACTAGGTTCCCACCAAAGTGATTCCAGTCCTAATGCCCAACCTAGCACCAGTGCTTTGCGTTTTAATCACTTACTGAGGAGGAACCAGTTTAGAGTCACGAAAACCATCACGCTGTAGTTCCCCAGCCCTTGGAGGAGCAACCGGGTGCTTAGTTGGTTCTTAAGGGAACGAGCACAGAAGTTACTGTAACACCGGTTCGGCACCAAAACTGGTTTAGCACCGGAGCCAATTTGGTTGGCGTAAGACAAATTTGATGAAAATACTGGTATTGTTCTTGTGAAATCTCAGCTTTTCTAAAATGGAGGATGTCATCAGTAAGATGAACTTTTTAAAAAGTGCTGTTTTTAACCAGCTCATTGCAACACCTATTTATTTTTGCAGAAAGTCACTCTTTAATTTGGAGACTGCTTGTTGTATTTTTTTTTTATAATTGAAGTTTATTATTATAACCTTTTGGAAGGTCTCTGCATGCCCGAATACTCACCAATTTTTGCAAACGTCTGTGTTTTGGTGGACACATTTTATTATGGTCTCCAACATTAATGGTCAAAACTCACTCAGTATAGCCCCTATACCAGTTCCACTAATTGAGATAAAATTATGACAACAGAATGCACAAAAAAGTTCCAATGGCCCTTGCACAAAATTGATCATGAAGTCTGCCATTTTGGTTAGGGCAGTAATTTTGGATGAAATTCTGGGATCGAACTTTGACAAAATCCTCTGTGAGAATTTGCCCAAATGAGCCCCAAATTTGAAGCAGGTATTCTAGACAGATGGGCGATGCCAATTGAAAAGCATTTTTGCCTTCACCATCTATAATGTGGGCGGAGCATGTCATCGTTTGATTATTTATGAGGACTCGCCACTGAAAAGTCAGTGTATGGGTTAATTGCTTCATTTTTAATTAAGTGTTGTCTGTATGGACCCCAAGAGAATTATTAGCCGCTGCCAAGTATGGCAGGCTGTTGTAATACAAATAAACAATAAATTGAGAACTGATTAAAAATGGTGTCAGTTCTAAAGCCTGAAATCAGAATCAGAATAATCTTTATTTGCCAAGTATGTCCAAAAAACACACAAGCAATATGTCTCCGGTAGTTGGAGTACGACAACAGACAGTCAATTGACAGAACACTTTTGAGACATTAAGACTTTGACAAAAACAGTCACTGAGCAATAAAGGGATGCTAGTTATCTGGTAATGTCTGTACAATTTATTTTTAATTTTTTTGACAATTGTGCAAGAAGATGCAGAGTCCTCTAGCACTTAGAGCAGTTTGAATGACTAATATAGAAGTAGTCCGGTGCAATGACCACTGTGCAAAGGGTGCCGAGACTTCAAGGAGTGTATGCAGTTTAAAGTGACTAGTAGCGTGATAATCTGGGACAATGTTGATTGTGCAAATGGTGCAGATACTCCACAGTCAAATCTTTGATAGCCTGTCTCAAAGGGTAACTTTTGAACTGTGTTCACACTTCATGTTAGCTTAAGTTAAAGCGAACTCTAGCACGATTGTTGTTAAGTACGACCATATTCCAATAGGGATTCTTGAGAATGACATGGATGGTGAAGGTGCCAAAAGATATAATTTTAAGGACAAAAGTAAAGTCCTTGGAGGTGAAAGTACATTTTTATGCACATTTCCTTTGGAGTGGATGTCTTCTCAAGGTTGCAGTTTCAGTCATTCTTTCAAGAAAAATGTGTACATTATCAATACTGTTGTTAGTGTTGTGCAAACAGGAGACTCCCATTACATGTCTCAACTTCATACATTTATTTTGCTTCCTGAATAAATTATGTTGGCCTATAGCAGGGAAATTACTTTTGATTCAATATTGGATTTAGTCTGAAAGGACTTTAAAGATTGATGTGGTTAAAGTCTAGTTGACAGCATGCCTCTTGAAGAAGTGTACCGTATTTTCACGACCATAAGGCACACCATATTAAAAGGCGCAGTCTCAGTTATGGGGTATATTTCTGTATTTAACACATACATGTTTGGCGCAGGCATGGTAAAACATACGCTAGCCTAAAACATGCGGTAGCATGCATGCACGCTAAAACAATGTTTTTAAAAAGGCAGCAGAAGCAAAACTGAGTTCGGTTGTACTTTATTGAAGTATTTAACAATGAACTCACGTTATTTTTTGGAACTTACAACTTCCCTTTGAATGCCCTGTTTACGCCGATGTCCAGCGGTTGGAGTTCCTTCGTCAAGCCTCCTGGGATGATGGCAAGCTCCGAGTCATTGCCCTCAGTCGAATGGTGACTGTAGAGACCCTTCTCCCGGCTGTTCTTTGCTCATTAATCTATTGCGGAAACTCAGCTTAGTCTTCTTGACTTGGCCAAGCTCGTTTTCCTACTTCCTCCACTTGTGAACCATGGATTTGTTGACCTCTGTCACACGCACCCTTGCCCCTTTACGTCCGCATGCTGTCCTCAGTCACGTCCGCCTTCCTCTATATAAGTAACGTGTCGGCAGGAAATGCTCCCAGTCAGTCAAGTGGAGCGCTCATTAAAGTCACCCAACAACATTTATAGATTTTGGAACTCTGTGCACACATAAGGTGTGCCGCATTATAATTGGTCCGGCATAGTAATGAGACAAACAAAACACTCTAATGCACCGCTATGCTGGAACTTGTCCAGCTCAAAAACACACCTCAGAAATCTTGAAACCTGTCAAAAGCAGTACAATTTTGAGTTCAACCAAAATATTCCACTCTGACTGGATTTAAATAGTGTACAGTATATGGATGTTGCCTGACAAAGTAGCAAAGCACCACAACCAATCCGATGAGACCAAGTAGACACTCTGCTTCCGAAATGGTCTCTGAGGGATAAAAAGCTGTGCAGGGAATAGAACAAAACCAAGGAGGAGGCCCCCTCTAGTTCGGCCACGGCATAGCAGCCAGATCGTCCCCTTGGGGGTTTATAGAGGCCAAAAATAGAGCATCAGGGTCCGATATTAAGCCTTTTTGAGTGGTAGCCCTGCTATTATTCCAATACCTTTTTTGCTGCGGTATTGTTTCAGTACGTCTATCGAGTTAATGAATGCAGGTATATTATCAAAATCAACGTTTTGGTATTTTGACAACACTACTCTAGTGGCATTTTCTCACAAGCCATTTGTGTTTTTGTAGCAGAATAATTCACTGTTTAAACTGCTACTGTTGCGGTATCAGCGTGCTTCATTTCCTAAAAAAACAAAACATTCTTCCACTTCTAAAATAAATTTAAATTGCTTGTATATTAAATCATTTTAATTCTGTACATAGTTTATTTGATTTTATTTATTATAGAATGTACTTCTAGCAATTAGCATGTTTTTGCCATTAAATGTGTTCCTGTTTACACAAAAGATAAGCACCATTATTTTTTGTTCCTTTATTGTACTCTGTGTGAATTGAATCAGAATCATCTTTATTTGCCAAGTGTGTCCAAAAAACACACAAGGAATTTGTCTCCGGTAATTGGAGCTGCTCTAGTACAACAACAGACAGTCAATTGACAGAGAACACTTTTGAGACATAAAGACATTGACAAAAAACGAAACAGTCACTGAACAATAAAAGGTTGCTAGTTATCTGGTAATGCCGGTATTTAAAAAAATTTTTTTTTGACAATTGTGCAAAAAGATGCAGAGTCCTCTAGGCCTTGGGTACGTACTGAAGTGTTCTCCCTGAGAATGAAATGACCTGGATGAATGAGAATATTCACAGGAATGGACCAAACAGCTTTTTTTTGGCCGAGCATTTTACATTTAGCATTTTATGTTGTTAACATGCAACATCTACTGTGCAACTGTCACTGTTATTTTGAAACAGTTTTTTTTCATAGTGGTTGAAACCTCAATGGGGGGAATGCATCTGCTCATTAGCCAGACAGTTTTGGCGTCATCCGAACGTGACAGATTAACTTGCAGTTTAAGTCCACCGGGAAGGAAATGTGTGGTGGTGAGCTAGACTCACATGTCTTATAAACATTTTCTAATTTGTATGTTCTGTTGAACCAACACTGCTGACGATCTGTATCTTCCCCAAAAATCGTTAGCCGTCCTTTACATTTGTTTGGCCATGTTTCCGTTAGGATGTTGCTGCAGCTGGTGTCACATGTGACTGTTTGCCAGATAGTTCCCCCAGGTTCCCAACATTACCTTTTTAAAATGTACCTTTAATGAGCATTTAGCAGGGGAGAAGGAAGGTGCCTGGTCTCTCGGTGTCGTAATTACAAGACTGTGTCACTGTGGTGACAGCAGTGTGGGGACTGAAAAGGCTTGTTTCGTTCCACTGTCTTGCAGAAACCTCTAATGAGTTTGTTTTTGCTGTTTGATTGTCTTATTGTCATGTTGTAAAGCGATTGTAAAGACGTAAAGACGCTTTACAAACTGCGAGTCGATTTCTGGATGAACCCACGTTTATACTTTTGACCAGAGTAATGTTTTTAGAAAAACAACATGAATAGACTTACCATTGACTTAGTTAGTATTGAGAGACACACTGAAGCTAAATTCTCGTACTTCTTCCTAATGCAACCCTCCGCCCCCCCAAAAAAAACAATAACATACTAACTGCTCACTGTGCACAGTCAAGTGCCAAGCAAGGGATCTAAAACATAATAAACCAAGAAGACTAAACCACCATTAACAGCTTTAATAAACAAGATATTGCACATGGGAAAACAGCATTATGCAGAGGAAACTGCAGTACCATGTATAAGGGAAATTCAGTACCATAAGACTGTAAATATCACTGTTTATACTAAGTTTACGTTTACATGTGTTTTCAAGTCTCTATTGAACCAAGACACCCATTTTAAGTTAGAAAAATTCTGTGGCACACCACCAAACAAAAATGTTACAAAAAGTATGAATACCGAAGTAATGCTCATCTAAATTTGCTCACAAATTGACCTGCTAAGTGTGAACTCTGGGCCAGTTCAATTGAACACAAAGATCTTATTCTGTTGTATGAACGACAATTGGTGGATCCAAAGGTTTACCTTCTGCCATTAAGTGAAGAGTATTTAATTGTTTTGCCTCTCATTATATGTTGCTGGCGTAGCTAGATGAACAAAGATATATTTGTAATTAATAAATTATAGCTTGTGGACAAATTACATAAAATTTGATTATTTCTGGTGTTATATCTAATGATCTCTCACGCTCATTTTGATCAGTTCTGAGTTAAAAGAACCGGTTTCAAGTTGTTTTCTGAGCTTCACTCTACGAAGAGCGACATCGATTTTTTTATGCCAGTCTATTGATGCTGCACTATAAAGACTAACAAATAATATTGGAAATTTATGTTGAAATGGTAACCGTGCCATTGTCAAAACTTTTACCTTTTTTTTGAAAATCCATTTTCAAATGCTTGCAAGTTCATGCTCCAAAACGCAGAAGTTTCTCTTTGCTCAAGTTGTTCTACAGGATTCACTTCATTTGGTGTTTGCACTGATCTCACTGGGTTCAAAGCTAAAGCAAGCAGATGTATGTTAGTTCCAACAATTTTAATACAGGCTGAATGTATTCTGTCACAGTCGCGTTATTCTGCTCGTTGCCACTGTCACGGAGGGAAGTAACAACACTGTCTCTACTGAGAACTCGCAGCCTAATGAGTGTTATTTGCCATATTAACCCCTTGTCACTGTCCCGGCGTAATGCATCTGTCATGTCTGAAAGGTCCCACCGTTGCTTAGCGACAGCGAGTTGCCCCCTTTGTAATGACCCTTGGGAAAAAAAAAATAGAACCTTGACAAGGATTCGGCAGAGATATGGCGGCTGGCGACACCTCTCTGAGCAGGTTTTGCACATCACGTGTCTGTAAAAATGGACCCAGGCATTGAAAACAATTCAGGCGTCAGACTGCATGACAGTGTATTAAGTGCAACTTCACCAGAAGGCGAAATGTATTTTTATGCTGCATTAGCAATTTTGCGATCAATCGAACAATTATTGATGTAAGAATCCTGAACTCCTGTTTCGATGCCACTGTCATTGTCAGCATCATACTGTATGAAGGGTTTTACCATTGTGTGAATGTGACTCAGATTCACATACAGTAAACGCCAACGCACCCCCCATATTCCCAGTTAGGCATTTGCCTTGTCGCTGATTTAAAATAAAACAGGGTTAAGGTTAGGGGGAACCTATCTCATGTTATTTGCTGAAAAACTCACTTATTTCCTGTTTTGTGCTCAGGCCAAAGCCATGTCTAATATATAAAATTTATTTTTGCTTTGGCTCCATCTTGTGGCATCTTGGTGCTAAGGAACTATGTTCAAGTCAGGGCAGGAGCTTCATTTCGTCAGGTCATGGCCTTGTCTAATAGGGGAAAAAAAGTGCTTTGCTGTGATCTTATGGCATCTGTAGGAAATTGCTAACCTTTTTCGGTGGATGTCAATTACTTGTGTATTTTACTAACTCGCGGCAGGGCTCAGTCCCTCTCCCCCGCGAATAGGGGGGTGCACTGTATATATAATATTCTAAACATAATTAAATATTATTTTAACAGGAGAACCCTTAATCAGCTGAGTAAATCGACAGCGCCTTTTATTGCTGTTGTTTCAAGACTCTATGAATCAACAATTAATTTTACACAATTACGCAAGTAATAAATTACACGCTAATACAGATGTGTGGGTTACTTATCCCTCTCTGATTCATATTGAAACCATGTAGAAAAACTAACCAAGACAAAAATATAACGTTTAGTCAAATGTAATAAATCAGTCAAACATCCGTTCTCTTTTAATAATTTTTTCCCCCACAATTTTAAACTGTCTTAACAGTTGTGACATGATTTCATGAAGAATTACCGTAATTTTACCGTATTTTTTTTAAGCCCCTGTTTTGAGGGGGTGGTTCTGTCTCATGCAAATGAGCCACTGTTCACCTCACCACCCTCTACTGCGGTTCAATGTTGAGGACATATTTCTCAATACTAGGGGACTGTGATGAGATGAGTTGCTTCTAACTTGTGGAAGCGGGAGCCCACAGTGTGAAGAAAACAATGAGTGCCCTAAAACAAAAGTATCACTCGTGGAGAAAGTACTTCAACACCAAGCCGCAGAATTACACATCCAAATTAGTGGATCCGATAGTTGGATGGGTGGGCAGACACTCCAGACTCAACTTCTCTATAGAAGCAATTGAAGTAGAGGTAGTTTATTGTTCGTTACAGAGGAAAGTGGACCTTTGTCCTTATCAAAACAGGCTTCCCAGTATTGTAATAAAACAATTATGCAGTACTTGTTTAATCCATATTACTCTGCCTTATTGTATTATGATATTGCGTGTTCTTCCAATAGAGCGTATTCACCTTCAACTGCTTGCTATTTTTTTTTTGTCTTTAGCAGGTCTACGTAAAAAACAACCCTGCATTGACGCAGTTCAAATTGAATACCCATCACACAGTTGACTAAAGCACGATGAAAACAAAAGACAGACGCACACTCTCATAGCTGAGTGTGTTATGCAATGTCCTCGGTAACTCCTAAAATGCATTGTATAATACCAAATGCATTAAATGGGAACACGTTTTTTAAATAAGAAAAATAGCACCCTATACTATTGTACTTTGGAAATACATAGTAATAACATTCCATAATTTGATAGAATGTGAATTAAACAGTTTGTGCACCATTATTAATTCATTGTGAATACTTATGGTGTGTGATTTGGCTACCGGGGTGGCAGTATAATACAGTCATGCACAAACGAAGAAGAGTTTCACAACTACTCTACTTGACTCAGTAAGATGGAGTAATATTTGCTTTTCACAGAGGATAAAAAATATATGCATGTATTATTTTTTTGTTTGTTTACATATGCTGATGCACCGTTTCTTTTCAAATATCTGTTGTTAAAGCTTTATAACACAGGCTGCCAAACTGCTGCTTGCTGTGAAGTGAGTGAACTGTCATCGTTTAGTGCTCGTATCTAAAATTTTGCTCACAAGTCAAAGCAAAAAATCAGCCAAAACACGCAAGTTGGGTCATTCTTACCTCAAGGCACTACTGTCATTTCATTAACAAAAGTATTGAGACACAGTGACTTTGGACATCAGTTCTTCTTCTTGCAGAAAAACTGGAATCAACTCCATGTGTTTAGCAATTTTCCTGGAGGTGTAATGGCCTGGTAGTGTTTCATGGTGGGAGTGGGACAAAATGAGGATTTTCACAAATGGCCACGTCGAGTCTGTGTTGGAGGCTGGAGTCCTTCGGAGCCCTTAGCAGCACCAGCGGCCAAAATTAGCCAGAGGGTAATTATCTAACAAGTGGCGGTCGTAATGCGTCTCTTGGAGATGTGGTGGCTTACTCTGGCTCGCAGTTATAATTGGATAGATTTTTGTGATGGCTCTCCATATCCAGAGACACTGCTGTAACAATAGAATTAATGCATCATTTGGCGTCTACGGTGCTGTTATAGCTTATGATTACCTCCCCCATCTGACGACACGCAAATTATTCAATATTTGGTGATCGCTCACATGACACTCACCTCCATGTGTAACCGCTCTGTGTTTAATAGTACTCGAGATGGTTTTGGGGAACATGCATTGCCCCATAGAGCCCTACAGAATTGAGTTTTTACAAGTTTGTTTTACAAGGATACTCTAAACTGATAGCTGTGTGTCAGTTGTCTGTCGCAGACCCGCATCATCAGATTTTCTTTTACTTTCTCAACGTGCCAGAAATGTCTTAAATTTTGACATATGTCTTACATTATTTGCCAAGAGGTTGAATTAAAACTGTCAGTTACCAACCTCCCGACTAGGTACAGCTACTGCACAAAAGCTCCTTTCATGCAGAAAAAAAAAAAAATCTATTTACAAAACTACCCCAGGTTTTTTGATAAAATATTTGCGTCAGTGTGTGCACAATAACTGACCACAGTTAATGTATTTTAAGGCACAAAACTTTGCACTTTAAAATGTAATCAATTTATGAAGACCTAGGAATTATTTCCATTCCATTTTCTACATGAGCATAATAATCCTCAAAATTATCATTCGTCCCCAACACCACCACGTCTGATGTGTTTTTTCAGTTTCAAATTCATTCTGTCGGCCAGATTGTACCTCCTAGTGGGCCTGTTCTTGCTCACGGGCTGTAGGTTTGACACATGGTATAGCAGGTGTCCTTGGTTTGTGTCGTGATCAACATGAGGTTTTGAAATTACGACTGGTGCAGAATGAACTAGTTTGCGCAGCGCTGTAAAAATATCTGGTCACATGGCAGAAGAAGGCAATATCGTCGCCCTCCTTACTAGCTTTTATTTTGTTTCATATTTCTTACCTTAAAGGGGTTAAAAAAAAAAATTCATTTCAAAATTTTTTTTAGACAAATATTTACTGTAGCTATGACTTATGGATAACTGCTCAGTGAGCGTACCTTCGTGGTAGACTATGCCATAGTAACATAACTCCCTGTCCAGGAAGTGCACTGGTAAATAAATCATACAACCTGTCATTGCTCAATTTGTTTTAGGTTTTAATGGGAAAAACATTTGATTTGATTTGAAAACAAACTAAAAAGGACTTGAGAGGAACTCATTTGCATATCGCTCCCTGGGACTTAAACACAGCATTTTAGAGTCTTCTGGATTTTTTAACAACGACACCTTCTCTGTGTAAGTGAATAATCTTTTCTTTTTCTTATTTTGACTCCACACTTTTCAGTTCGCCTGGAAGACTGTTTGCCTGCCGGGTGGGTGATGCTGGTCAGCAGCAAATGGGCTCAGCGGTTAACCCCTGTGAACAAACCTTCAAGGAACAGATAATTACCCGCTACGTTTCTTAATGGGTGTCTTTTTGTGGGAGATGTTTATCTTTGATGGATGACACACCTGGTGACCCCCGTCTATTAGAGGGAACATGGCGTGATACAAGTCCTCAGTTGAAGGGAATAAAATTGAATAATTTGGTTGAGGCTTGCACTACATTACTATATATGGAGCCCAAAAAAGTGAAATCCTGAATATGAAGTGACATTTAAGAGCTGTATGACTGTTGCGCTATTAGCATCTCAAATGAAAGGGAAAGTGCCTAGAGAGCGCTCGCCGACGCATGATCAGACGGGGACATTAAAGAGGAAAAAAAATTCTGGAACTAAATGTCAGATGGTGTTAATAAGGGGAACTTTAAATTCTTTGGTCTGTGTGTGCGCGCATGCGCGTGTACATGTGCTCATTATGGGCTTCGTCTTTCTGTGCCTGATTAAATAAGCATCTACAAAATGAAAAGGCAGCGGCATTGATTTAATGACTTGTCGGTACTCAATACACACAATCACTCCTGTGCTGTTTCCCATGATATTTTTGACGTCTCGATAAAATCTTTTTTTTTTTCTTCCTAGAAATTATTAGCCAGCAAAACCAGAATAGATTCCGACAGGAGTTTGTCACACCAACTCTGAGCTTACGATGCTGAAAATTCTTCCTAAGTAGGAGGAGTCATGTGCTGTTAAAGATATCTAGCGATGTCCTCCCCTCCCAACCGCCCACTGTACAGCTACCATACCTCTTAGGAGAGAGAGAGAGAGAGAGAGAGAGAGAGAGAGAGACAGAGCGAGAGAGAAAAAAAGGGAGTGTGAGTGAGAGAAACAGATGGTCAAAAGCCATAAGTTGAAATGAGCTTGTTGAGGTGTGAGGAAACGGGAGGGAGGGAGAAGATAAAGTCGGGGTGATGGCGGCAATGGACAGGAAGGTCTGTGCCTGAAAAGGTAGCGAGTGTGACAGTACTCCGCCAGCACTGAGCACCAACTTGAGTCCAATGACTATTTTCCCCTCCAACAAGGACAGCTACTGAACTGCACAAAGACTCAACAATTGAAAGAGTAGATTAAAGGCACCGACCGGGGTGCCCGAGCCATGGAGGCGAACTCCAAGAAGCACCGCTTCCGGAAGGGTCGTAGCGCTACTTTCAGCATCGACGGCTTCAACATCACCATAGGTAAGACTTTGTGTGCATGTTGCATTCGAGCCTCAGCTCGGCGCATTAGTCCAGTCAGCTGAAGTTGTTGCTTCCCGCTGCACTGCGAGCCCTCCATGGAAACAAGCAAGCTTTCAAACCGCCGCTGACGTCACCTGGGATTCATGCTATTGTCTTGACAACCCAAGTGTGGATGAACCTGGGGGGGGGGGGAGTAGGAAACTAAAAAAACAAATCAATGCAAAAATGTCGTTAAATCTGACATTTGTTCAAGAAGTTTTGTAGTTTGGTCACATGTGGCACTTTTACTGGTGGTAAGCAAGTCCTGATAGTGGAATTGCTGTGAAATCTTCCAAGTGAACTTGCCTGTGTTCGTGGAAAAAATAAGAGGTGTGTCAAAGTTCCAGGACTGGTGTTCCAAAAGATATACAGTACATAGTTCAACCTCAAACTACTATTTTCCCCTTCCATGCGGGCCAGATGATCAACCAGCACCTCCACAAAGAGATCCTGTGGCGTTTCCTTTGTTCAATGCTTGCGAAGAGGCGACAGTTGTGGGAGGACAACTTATGGCTGCTTCACCATGACAGTCCGCCTGCCCACAATGCCGTGGGCATCTGACAGTTCCTGGCTGAGAAGAACATCACCATGCTGGAGCAACCTCTGTACTCACCCGACCTGGTTCTGTGTGATTTTTATTTTTTCTTCTTACCAAGCTCATGGTGCTCATCAAGGGGACTTGTTTTAAGGACGTGGATCAAGATGGCCATGATAATGGCTCTGTGGAGGATTCTGGAAGAATCCTTAAAGGAGCACATTCAGGCTGGGGAAGTGTGTCAGTGTGATTAGATGGAGGGGACAACTTGTAATTTGGAGTTTGTATTTGAAATACAGTGTACCCCTGCTATTCGTGGTGGATATGGACCGATCCCAACTGCGAATGGTGAAAATCTACGACTCTTTTGTGATATCAGTCATGGAAGTGACACACCTCGTACATATAGCAGGGTGTTCACAGGTACTTAAAGATCACATGAATTCAGAGATGTTTCTAAATATATTACACATTTGAAGATAATTTCTGAAAATGTGGAGACTGAGAACTATGTAGTACTGAATTGGTGAGATATAGTGTTTTAACCTTTTCACCATTTCAGTTTTCCCGATCTTAGGGAGGCCGCACGGTGACCACCTCACAGTTCTGAGGACCCGAGTTTAAATCCACCCTTGCCTGTATGGAGTTTACATGTTCTCCCCATGCCTGCGTGGCTTACACATGATTTGTGATGTGTTCATTCTATGAATGCATGGTCATAATTTTGATCAAAGATGCCCTAAAGCCTTTAAAAAGTGTTAAAATGTGCTTTGATAAGCCAACAAATATGCTGTTAAACAGAAGACATCAAAATTAGGGCCACCGGCAATTTATTTCTCTTAGGAATTGGGGAAATTGCCTTCTAAAACTTTTATTAGCCTGTTTTAAGTAAATTATTAAGATTCTTAACCATTCTAGTGGATAATTTAGTTACCCATTGGTAATAGTAAAACACGCAGCCTTCACTTCGATGCCTGGAGTTTTACAGTTATGAGTCTTCAAACTCTCAGGTTTGTCGTATTTTGAAATCTAGTGAGTTCTCATGTGACAAACTATGTTTTGCATGACTTGAGAGGTGTATTTTTCCTGAACATTGTTGATTGAATCCATATTGTTATGACTTCAAGGTTTTTTTTAAATGAGAGGTTCCTCACTGCAGAGCTAGATGATGACAGTGCAGGTGCAGCAGCTTGAGAAAAACGAATAAAACATATTTTTAAAACCTACTCGGCCAACTTCAGCTATGTTATAGGTTTTTAAGTCATCCTACCAGTGTGGAAACTCTACAAAATGGGCCGCAAAAACTCACTTTGTTGTGTGTTTGGTTTGAGTGTAAGGCCATTTTAGCCTTACTGTTAGGGATGTCCCGATCAGCTATTTATCGGATAATGTTCCCATATCAGCATGCAAATGAGTATTGGATTATATTGGAATGGACTAAAATGTCCGATACAAGCACTCTGATACAAGAAGTCCATTCAAGACGCCGTTCCACCACCTCTTTCTAGCCGAGAAATCCAACTTTATGCATTTTTAAATTACTGCTGCAGAAGTATATAAGCTAGAAGTAAAATGCGTGAGCATTTTTTTATTTTATTAATTACATTTTCAAGTTTATAATCCCAGTGCTGTCCTGAGCCAAATGCAACAAAATGTCATTCTGTATGTTGTGCCTACCTGATTAAGTCTAAACTATAATTTGTATTTGTTTGATTTATTTATTTTTCAGGGTCTTCTAATTTGTTTGTAAATGTATTTTATTCAATTGTATAATATGTTTGTTTAAATTAAACAATGATTATTTAACTCTTTAGAACGTATATGTTTTATGCAGGAGGAGTTTTTCTGTGTTTCATGTACTGCATCTGTGGTAACTTATTATGGACATTTATTGAAAATTGCAGATGGACAAAATGAGGTTTGATAGGGAAGAAACAGAAAACCTGAAGTGAAATTTAAACATTTCCCGTTGCGCCCGATAATCTCTCAAGGCACATGGTGCACTGGTTGGATTTGCTGGTCTAAGCATCCATTTTGATTGTCTCCAATTCTTGAAGATGATTTTATGGTCCAAGATTACTCAGAAAGAAGATATGCAATCTGTCCTGAAATAATCTCCTGGTGTCCCTCATTGAAGCCAAAATCACAACCCTGAGAGTTTGAGCTCTAGTAAATTGACTTTCCATTTGCATGGGAGTAAGTCTCAAAATCCGCTCTTGTCACACGCGATCTATAATTCAATGCCACGCTCTCGGCAAGCATGGACAGTTGTCATGCCAACCTAGAAGAATGACAATCAATGGTTTCGCCGGGCCGGGGTTCTCGGTGCACACGGTTGTGTTCCCCAATCACCACCTCTGAAGCGTGACTGCGAAGCACCGCTCCCTCATTGTCCCTCACGTCCAGTGCTCTTATTAAACGTGGAGCCTAGCCACTGATGTTTGGACTCCCAACTGTGGTGCTCTGTCGCGAGCAGAGCTTGTTAGAGCCGCAGTGTCTCTATTGATGATACACAGTTCTGTAAACACATTTCACCTTCACCCTTAGCCTGTCAAGGTAAAGGCAAACCAGATGTTTTTCTGTGTTACTGACAGTTTCTAACTTAAATGTCCACTGTCGATCAAATACCTATTATGACCAGGAAAATTGATGCTACTTCTAGTATTTCGCTTAAAGCTGACTTCTAGTATATCTGCTTAAAGCCTCTAGTGGCAGGAATGTATATCCCACTGAGTTGTTACGGCGCTTTTCCTGGCTGTGACAGTGAGGCCCTCAAAAGAGGCCCCCTCTTCTGTCTTTTTCTGTGTGATGTGCACTCACAGCAAACAACAAGGCACTACAAAGTGGCCTTGCCAGCCTGAGGTCCCTGTGTAGTCAAACCCACCCCCACACACCACCACTCTTTCGTCTTTCTCTGCGTGATGTTCACGCACTCGTGGCAGTCAACGAGGCGCTCAAAAGCAGCCACACCGGTGAACTATCCAAAGGGAAGATGGACTTTCATTGTGTAGGCATAGCTAGCAAAGCTAGAAGTCACAACAACAGAGGGCGAAGCCCCGTGAGGGAGACCAGGAACATGGGCAGCTAGTTTCTGTGGGTGTCTGGACGTAAGCTTTGGCCTACTGTAGCTCCCTGCAAGTGTTCTCCTTATTTTATTTGTGTGCTTGACTGTTTGTATCGTTCAACAAACATCAGAAAGTGCATCTGTAACTATCGCGTTCCTTTAAAAAAAAAAAAAAAAGTCACTCTTGGCAGCGCATCTGAAGCTCACTTGTAATAAATGTTTTAGCTTGCAACACAAGGAAAAAAAATAAATCACCAAACAATGGCTCTTTTCTCAAGGTAAGGTAAGTCAAGGTACCAAAGAAGAAGCTGTGCTGACCGTTATCTTATCTGGTAACTACATTATGGTTGCAAGCTCTTCTCCTTGTCATTTTTATTATGGTGAATGATTGTTGTTAGAAAAAGCACGATTATGCGTCAAAATGAAAATACTGTATTCTTCACAACACATGCCCATTTCAGTTTGAGATCCTCATTGCTCCAATGAAATGAAGACTAGAGTGACAGCCAGAAATGATACAAGTACAAGGCTACCTTACAACCTTAAGTTTATTGAGGTTCATTCCCAAATTAGTCTTTCCTGTATCTAAAGGACCTTGTCAAGGGTGCAGACAGATGCCAGACAGCAAAAACATAACTAGTTATATTAGTCCCAGAAACATTTTTATACCTGTGGATTATGTTAATGTTCTTAGAAATCAATTGCAATGATGTCTCTGGTATCAGTTGTAAGTTAAATTTACCACCTGGTTGTTTATCCCTCCCCAAGGAGAGGATGTTGCCCCCTCTTTCATCGGGTTTTAGACTGCAGATGGTCAGGTCCACCCAGGATTTATGTCCTGCAGTGGGTCAAGCTTGGAGATGGGGTTCAACCACAGAGGACGCTAGGAGTACCATCTGTCGCTATTAGGACACAATTTAAAGTTTCCTACGCTGCAATTGCATATGGTAGGACTCAAATCGAAGACTTCAGTTTTAAAACTAATGGTAGTTATTGAGAGTGGGGTACAACTCAGTTATCCATCTCCATACAGGAGACTTTGGGGGGGTGCTTTCCAAACCTATACTTTGCTTTTTTCCACATCAGTAATGGGTTTACAAACTTGTACAAGTCCAGCAATTTAACCATGATAACCGTTTGATGTACAGACTAGTGAGTCAAATGATTCTACGAAATACAATCTGAAGCAAATGTTTAAAGACCCTGTAAAGTGATGTTTCTAAATATATTTCATATGTTTGAAGATAAACTGCAAACACTGAGAACAATTTAGCACTGAATTGTTGAGATATAGCATTAAACTCTTTTTCGCCATTTGAGTTGTCCGGATCTTGTGGGCGTGGTTAAACCAAGCCAGACTTTCTGACATGAGTCTGCCCCCCGCTTAATAAGGGCTGAGCGAAGTCATTCCAGACGACCTGGCTGCCGGTCCACTTGCTAGCTTACTAGCCTGCTAGACCGCTGTTATGTGGACCAACACACGACACAAAACCGAGGGAGGCGGTGACGTTTTGGATGACGCAGACACTGGTCCGCAAGCTACTGGGCTAACTATTTAGTCCGCCAGAACACTGTTTGGTGTTGAAATTGTCCAATAGGTTCCCGTCTCACTCGGTTTTGTGACGTTTGTGGGTCCGCATAACAGAGACACAGAAGGAAAGGTTTACTGTATTTTAAACACAGGCACACCTTATTCACACACATGGCTCACACTATAGGCATTTGAGCACTGCATTGCGCACATAACGTATTTAAGGCTAACCGTACACATGGATTGATATCCTTATATACTGTACACATTTCCCCTACATTGTCTCACAAAACGAAATGCGGGATTTGACTTTTTTGTTTTGTTTTTACTGCTCTCACTCTGATTTTCATTCTAGGAAGATGACACAACATTAAACACAGCTCACTGCCCCTTGCTAAGAATATGCAATACCCCTTTTCCAAAGACACTGAAATTGCCTGGGGATATGTTGTAATAAACCTGAGAGTTCAAGTGTACTTTGACTTTGTACAAAGCTGGCTCACTTTCCAGCGATCCACATCACCATGGTAACTTAAGCCTCTGGCCAGAGCTGCTCCAGAGTGGGTTAAGATTTGGGAAAAAAGACACAAAAGAACATTAAAGTGCAGCCATTTAGTTTGTCCCAATGATCTGTCACTGTAAGATCCTTTAAACCGAAGTACATGGCTATATAATTATATCACATTTTCAATGACGTTGCACATCTTTGTCAAGTTCCTGATGTGTCTCATTCATTTTCCCCCTGCTCATACCAGGGTGTAATCGCTTGGCTTTATCCATTTTTATTTTTCTTCCTTCCAGTGGCGAACGAAGATGGCGAAAGCACAAGTCGACCGCAGGCCAATTTTGCACGTAAGTGTATGAACTGTAGAATCATTCATTAGAGTACAGCTTTTCACTCTCTGTGAGGTGACCACATCACTATACTTTATCATGTGCAATCAATATACCATATCTATTGCAGTATGTCCAACCATACACTGTCCATATTTATTACTTTAGCAATACCTGCAAACATTACGATATGCCTATATGTAGGATTTTCATCTTTCCAAACTTCTTTACATCCTCTCTGTGTTGTGCATTTTAGTATAATGATTATATCTTTTGTGAATGTATTTACAGTGTTTATAGTGTTTATCATTAGCTTTGATTAGCTAGTTGAAATCTCATGATTTCAACTGTTAGTGGTTAGACCTTTGGACACCATTTTGCGTCAAGTTAAAATATTAGCGATATCTGAAGACATTTGCTCCAGTGACATGGAGAGAAAGGCAGAACAATTACCTGCTCTTCCATTAGATGGCAGAAGGTACAATAAACCTGTGTATCCACCTGCTGCCATTCATATAAGAGAATACGTCGAGACTTCCAGCGACTATATCAGCTTTATGCTCAATCAAACCGGCCAGGATTTCACACAGAGTAAGTCCATTTGTGAGTAAAGTGAGACGAGATCATTATAGTTTTTATTTAATTTAATTTTATTATTATTATTTTTTTTGTTTGGTGTTGTGCCATGACCTTTTTCTTCTGTAAAATGGGAGCCTTGGTTCAATAAAGGTTATGGATAAAATGCTATAAAGGACTGTGATTTTCCATTTGAGAGTTATAGTATGCAATTAGTGTAAAACATGATTTCTAACCCACATGCTTAAAAATAAAAATGTCTAATCCAAATGAGAATTTTTTTAAAATATGTTTGATACATACTGTATTTTCCAGTGTCATTTAGTGTCACTAGCTGTGTTACATTACTTACCCACATGATGGCAGCATTGGAATGCTTCTTCGGGGCCTTCAAGTGAGACAGCTTCGTCGCTGTTTTTGTGTACTGGCGACCCACCATTATACAAACTAAGCTCCCCCTTTACAGCAACACACACAAACAGTATAATGCCTCTTTTTTTTGTATTTGCAGGCTCAAAGTCCCAGAGTGCTTTATGGAACGCCATCACGGCAGGGATGGGCATCCAAGGCAAAGAGCAGAAGCCCCCCCAGAATGACACCAGGAGTCCTGAGGAGATTCTGGCGGATGAGCTCCCCCTGAAGGATGAGGCGGATGCCACCGAGAAGACCGCCATCAGGTTTGATACTTGTTAGGCCGCTGAAAACTCAAAACGTCCGCTCAGTGAACATCCAAACCCCACTTTTTCTGTGGCTTTTTTTACGATGGTGCCATAAAGTGACTAGTGAGGAAGTTTGTGATGATAGCAATCTGTTTTTTTCCACCGTGCTGCCCGATGACAACAGTGGAACCGCAAATATAGTACGACACCGGAAATGTCTGGCTGCACAGTACAATGCTAGCAATGGACTTAGTAATTAAATATCAGTTGCATACAAAATGTAATCTTACCCATAGCTGTTATATAAATATAATTCAATACTATAATATACATAACATATTAGCCCATTTAATTTAGTTTTCTCTTTATTCTTGTATGTCTTAAAACCCTGCCTTTACAATTTAGTTATGTTGAGTAATTCACTTTCCATAATTTCGTATGGGAAATCAACTTTTGAGATTCGACTGTATATATTTTAACAGTGCAATGAGCCCTGTGTCAGTCATGTGACACTCGAGTGCATTCACTTTAGAGATAATAGAGACAGGAGTAGCATACTTATCGGGGTTTCATTTGCATAGGGTCAATCTACCATAGTCACTATGTGCATATAGTGTGTGCAAGTGTCTATGCTTGGCATTCTGGGCTGAATTTATTTATTTTTTTGTATTTTTTTCAGTGAATTTTTGAAATGATGCGCTACCATTTGAAATAGAACTAGATAGTCTATCTGACATTTAATTCTTGCTGCTTACACACCCACACACACTCACATATGTGCACACGGAACTGTGCTAATTGCTATGTATGGTCGCTGACCTCCAGGGATGCGGCCGAGATTGATTCCACCTTGGCAACAAGCACTTCAAAATCCCATTAACATAATGCCTTGTCACTTTTGGAGTATTGAACTGCTTTTAACCGTCTGATTCCAATTAAGCTTGATGGCTCTAGAGACAAAATTGCTGCCGGTGACGCGACGTGAGCGATTCCAGGCGCATGGTCAAAATGCATTATGATTGTATGCAAGATTTGAATTGGAGATGAGCTCATTTTGTTTCTTACCCTTTCAATATCTTTGTTTTTTTTCCAGCAATTTCAAAATGCAGTGCTGTTGTTGTCGCCAGTAATCTGTTTCTCTGTGACACAAACCTTCATTTCACTGAGGGAAAAAAAGCTCATTTGTTTCCGAGACTGAGACTTTGTCCTGTGCTATTTTAAGACACTCATAGCTTAGATTCATCAAGATATGTTAAGTACTCACCACATATTGACTGTTTGACTATTGATTTGCATAGCTGTCTTCGAACTTGATAGTCTTAATCAGTTATGGGGGAAAAAGGACAATTATTATGACATGCCACCTCTCCGCCAGTGTGCTGAGAGGGCCAACTTCAAAATAAAAGCTGAATATATTACTACATTGGACATCAATGCCATTTTAGGCTTTTAATTTAAAGTTGGCACCAGAGCGCAGTGCAGGAGCTTTAATGAAGTCTTAACCATGGATTCGCCCCCTGGTGGCTGGCTGACAACGTTGCGGGCACTGCTGCAAATGAGGCACTTTTCATATGCAGCAGTGCCCACATTTTAGAGGTAAAATCAGGCTCATTTAATCGTGGCAGCCAAAATCGCGATCACTATTACAATTCGATGAATTGTGGAGCCGCAAGGAGCATTTAAAAAATAAATAAATTTAATTAAAAAAAATCACAATCCAAACCAATCCCCGGAGTTGTCAGAATCCCCCAATAATTAAGAATTAAAGGACACAGTACACCCGCAATTTTTTTGTCTCTCTGACATTAGCCTGTTTTGAGGGGCAGTCCACTCGAATAAAAATGAGCCACTGCTCGCTCATCTGGCTCCCTTGACTGCAGGACAGGAGAGACTATGACAAATAGGGGTGGAGCCTTTAGGAAAAGGGTGTTTTTTGTTGTTGTTGTTTCATGCTCTTCAATACAAATCCATTTACCCCCTTTCAGTCATTGTCTGGGAAATCCCACTAAGGTCAGTAGTATTTGGCCAAGGAAAAAAGTGGTTAATCGAGGGTAAATCCATCGAGGAATTGAGGGGATCTACAAGTGACATGACAGCTGGCAAGATTAGAGTAGGGGGTGATAATATGAGCAAAATATATGTCCGTAATCTATAAAGTGATATCACTGCTGTGTTACCTGAGCTGCCAGTTATCCTCGAGGGAGATGAAAAGTAGATTTTATGGAAGGAAGGAGTGTTGGCATGAGCTGCAGCTGGCAGGAAAGGAGTATTGGCTATTGACTTTCTTGAATTAAACTAAGTTAAGGTGTCTAGGAGGTATATATCACACATTTTTAGAAGTGCGAATGTCGCAGCTGCTGAAAATGTTCAAAAGTCCCCCTCACCGCGCGTTTGAGTGCATCCATGAGTCACCGTAAACGATATGGAGCCATTGGTGTTTTAACACTCACTGACTCATCTGCCCAACTGGTGTCATGCCTTTTATGTTTTAAAGAGCCTGCCGGTGTAACTGGCCTTTTGCTGAGGGTGAAAACAGGAATGTTTGTGAATGGCGTTGGCGTACGTACCACTAGTGACCCACTGCTGTGCATGCGGCATCATTCCTCAGTTCGTACCGACTGGAGGTATTTACGATGTCATGATTTGATTAAATTAAATTTGAAACAATAACCATACCATGTTCTCATTTGGCAGGTTAGTCTGACCTCTTCTGGTTTTGATTTCAAATGACTGTTACGCTCTGTACTCAAACCCATAAAGGACCAGTAACACACAAAAACATGTAAATAAGCCTATCTAAGGTATTTATTAGTTAAAGGCAACATGCATTTTTTTTCTTCACAATTTAAAACTGTTTCCAGGTGATGGATAGAGGTACTCTTTACAGCTGCTAAAATCTGCCTTTTTAGAGTTGGTGATGCTCCCTCACAGCCACTGCTAACTCACCCATTCTTCTGTGGGTATGGCTTTCGTCACCACGATGACTATGATTTAAAAAAAATAAAAAAAATAATTAATATATCCATCCATCCATTTTCTGAGCCGCTTCTCCTCACTAGGGTCGCGGGCGTGCTGGAGCCTATGCCAGTTGTCATCGGGCAGGAGGCAGGGTACACCCTGTACTGGTTGCCAGCCAATTGCAGGGCACATAGAAACAAACAACCATTCGCACTCACAGTCATGCCTACGGGCAATTTAGAATCTCCAATTAATGCATGTTTTTGGGATGACGGAGGAAACCGGAGTGCCCGGAGAAAACCCACGCAGGCACGGGGAGAACATGCAAACTCCACACAGGCGGGGCCGGGGATTGAACCCGGGTCCTCAGAACTGTGAGGCTGACACTCTAACCAGTCGGTCACCGTGCCGCCAATTAATACAAATAATTAAAATTTAAAAAAGAACATCTTCTAAATAATTTAACAAGGCATGCAAATTCCAGTTTTCTTTTAAGATTTTTTTAGTTTTTAGATGAGACAAAAAAGAGTTTCTGGTGAAACTTTTTGAAATCTTTTCAAAATATTTCTGCTAGAGGTGCTGCCACTGTGACCTGACCTTGAATAAGTGGAAATGGATGAATGGATGGATAATCTAGTTTCAGCAGCTGGAAACAACCACCCCAATTTAACGGAAGTTTCATTGTTCTAGTACATTGACGCACTATAGAGATGATCAATTAATGAGTAATTTTTTTATGGATTGCTAATTATATCTCTAATTTTTTTCTGGAAGCGGAAGGAATGCATGTTATCAAAAAAGTTGTGGTTGCAGCCCTGTCTTAACTGATGTCACGTTATTGTTTTTCAGTCCACAGAGATTAAATCGACAAACTGTTTGTTTTTATGATGCACTTTTCTTAAAAAGAAAACATTTAAGATGTTTTCTATTATTAAATGTATTTTTTGTTGTATACATCATTTTATTTGAAAATTTTTTATTTATTGGAGAGTTTACTGTAGTTTTTTTGGTTTCATTCTGGATCTCAATACATCTGTTTGGGCTTAGACAAAATAAAATTACTTTTACGTTTTGGATTTTGCTGCCTTTCTGTAGCTACCTAAAGTGAACCGAACCGTGACCTTAAAACCGAGGTATGTAACCAACCTTTCGGTTGGCCCTTACACCCTTAAGTTTGCCCATTCCAAGTTCACCATCTTGGGCAACTACTGTATACTCCTTTCACTTCCTCGTCAATCCTAGTTCCGGTCCATTTTAGCTTGCTTCGTATGCAACTTAATTTAAATGGTTACAAGTTTGCGTGCTTTCGGTCTATGTTCTAATTGGATTTTGACAACAGTTTCTTTAGCTGGCAAACATTAGATTGGATCAATTTCAGATGATCAACAACATCCAACGCAAAACTCCGTGGCATCGCGGACTTAAAATACACACGTCCGCACGTTTGATTCCAGAGGCCCGCGTGGCTCCTGCGGTCAGCGCTGTGATTTCTTTTCCAGCGGTTAATTGGACACCGCACACCGCAGTTGATTTAAAGCGGTCGGATCTGTGGCAGCCCCCAGTTTAGCTGGCCGACCCCTCCTTTGCCTACCGCTGCTTTCATCACAAGCCTCATGAACCGGCTAATGAGCCTTCACTGGTGTGCGAATGTGTGAGAGTGACCGAGAGTGCTTGGACATTGACCGACTGCGGCGTCACCTCGCAGTGATGATGTTAAAACCACCTGCCCGAGGCTGCGTCATTTTGGCTTTGGCTTTTAATACATTTGCACTACATTAACGGGGCGTGTTGTGGTGCCAAGCTGCCCAAAATCCTGTACCCGCTATTGTTTTACATAAATTTCATCAATGCTGTTAGAGAGCGGCTTTTAACCTTTGCTTAAATCAATATGTTTGTCCTTGTGTATGTAGCCTCTCAAGCTATACTAATTACATTTTGGTCACATTGAAAATACACATCAGTCAAGCCTTTTAGATCACTTAGATTATTTTTAGACACCCCATAGTTGGTAAACACGTAATATACAGCACAGTGTTAATCGATAATAGTTATATGTAGTAGTTCATATGACATTAACGTTTCTTTGGACTTTGTCTCACTTATTTTAACCCATTTTACACTCCCTCTAAAAGCGTCTATGTCAAGCTGCTTATCCATTACACAGTTATAATTCATCAAAGGTAAATCCATTGTGTGAAACATGAGTACATTTTGCAGCAAACTGGTAATCCAATAATCTTTTTTGTGAATGTCAAGATGAGGGGCTGCACAGTTGAGCCAATTATTGCATTGGCTTGTTTTTCCAAAGTTAGTTTTTGCTCCTGTAAAAGGCACTCAAGCATCCACCATCCCAGGGAGGTAGGCTCTTCAGGTGAAAGGTGTAATTCTGCAGGGATCTTTGTCACTTGCGTGTTTGAGTTACTGCCAGTGCCGCTTGCCAAACCCGTGACTCTGAAATGAACTCCGGCAAACAGAAAATGGCCATGCGTCACTGGCCGGGAGAGCCATAAGTGTTGACAACAGAGATATGAGCCAGAATGGGGAATAATGTTTGACTCTAAACTACTGAGGCACAAAACAATGACAGTATGGACATCAACCAATTTACAGGTTGCACTCATTAAGACCAAAGCAACGGAAGAAGGCACATGTCATCCATTTATAATGCTAATGCTCTTCTTGGAAGATCTCACTCTTCGTCATCTTAGGGAAGGGCACAATCAAACTCCTCCGAGCAGCTTTATTCTTAAAAATGCAAGACTGCTGAAGATTCTGAGAGCTTTTCTCCCATCCCTTTAGAAACATTTCAATTCATTTGATCAAGAAATAAAATACATGTATTGTAGGGATCTGGACCGCGACTTCCCCAAAACTCACTTTATATGACCCTCTGGAAAGTTGGAAAAAAATCTTCCCCAACATCAGTTTCATCAGTCGAAACGAAACTTCTCGACTTCCCCAAAACTCACTTTATATGACCCTCTGGAAAGTTAGAAAAATATCTCCCCCAACATCAGCTTCATCAGTCGAAACGAAACTTCGTGGGCGTGTCTGTCATAACAGGATGCACGAAAAAGTTCCAGCAACCCATTCCTGAAATTTAGCAGGAAGTTGGCCACTCATGCCAGAGTAGCATCTGCACCACTTGCACACTGACTGAGGAGTATCTGCAACATTTGCACAATCAACATTGTCCCAGATTATCTATAACTAGCCACTTTAAACTGGATACATTCCTTGAAGTTCAGTGACTGTTTTTATGAATGTCTTTATGTCTCAAAAGTGTTCTCTGTCAATTGACTGTCTATTGTCGTACTAGAGCGGCTCCAACTACCGGAGACAATTTCCTTGTGTTTTTTGGACATACTTGGCAAATAAAGATGATTCTGATTCTGATTTTGGACAAATTCTCCAGCGTGTTCTTGACAAACTCAGATGAGAGAAATCGCCCAATTGAGCCTAAATCTGGAGCAAGTATCCAGGGCAGATGGGTGATGCTAAATTGCTGAGCTTATTTTGTCTACGCCATATAATGCGGGCAGAGCATGGGTTAAAGGTTTGACAATTGTTCCGGGGATTTGCCATGGGAAAAAAGGGTTCTTGAGGGGCTGTTCAGCGTTGCTTGTGGCTTTGCTTTTCACAATCATTTAAAGGTGAGTCATTTGTGTTTTGTTTCTCAATAAATGAAATAATGTTTGTCTTTGCATTTTTAGCACTTTCCTTCAAAGAACAATTTATCACTGAATTGTTTCGCTATAGGTTAAAACACTTGTTTTACCATCCCAGTTGGCTTTTTTTTTTGGGGGGGGGGCTAAAAACTAGCCCTGTGACTGACATTGGGCTGAGGCGTATACTTTCTGGTATAAGGCCCTACCCCACTATATAGCTAACGAGTGCGTCTATGGTTATTTGCCGGAATTGCAAGTTACATAGTAATAATAGCTTGGCCTATTGTAGCACAACCAAATTGTGCCTGAAAAATGCATTTCCCCTGAAGTATTGTTATAAGTAGCTTGCTTGACCATCAGCGCCTAGCTCTGTGTTGTTGTGTGTGTGGATCCCCCACATAAAAGACACAACCACAGCGGCACAGGTTATTCAGCCAGTAGCTAACTACACACACAGAGCGCATATGAACAAACTTATTTGATTGACAGGTGAAGGGATGTCTCCAGTGCCTTCAGCGGACACACCCACACACGCCTGCAGCTTGAAGGCGAGCATTATTTTTCATGTTTTCAGCACCTTATTTTACAAAAAAACACTATTCTCTGTGGTGTGTGTGCAATTTACAAGCCATTTCTTTGGGCCTTTTTAGTGGGTCTTTGACTAATTAATCAGATTGGGGGCCAAGTGTCTACCCTTTATTCTTCATCTTGACCAAGACATTTTTGGAAAAGCTTCTCACAGACACTCCAAAATGTCTTCTTGATGTGTATTTTCAATGTTACCAAAAAGCTTCTTAGTGGAAGCTGTTGGCTACAGTTTTTATTTTTTCATTTTCACTTCCAGACTGTGTCCATGTTCTTTGGGGTATGTTTTCACCTGTATTCTGTCGGAATTAAATATAGGTGGATGCTAGAGCACCCCTGGACTCTTCCAGCTCATCCAATTCGAGAAGAGAATTGATATCTAGATGGGAAATTATGTTTTATGACTGATAATGATACCAATGTGTGACTATAACTGGCACCCACAATTGCTATTTCAATGCATAGATATCCTTATCGACATGCTTGGAAATTTTAATGAGATCTGAATTTTTTATGTACCTCCAAATGGCCACCGCTGCTAATGTCGTGATTACAATGCGTGAGCTTTAAGACGCTCGGGTGCAGCGACCAGAATAGCTTTCCCTAATGTAATTGTCAGAATGATGTGCATATATGACGAGTGTCATTTTGAGCCTTTGTCAGAGTCATTCGTGCAATTCATTTTTGGACGACTTGATTGTTGAGGATTTTTTTGCTGTGTCTGTCATTTAATTCTGAAGGCAAAGCAAAAGAAATGAAATAAAATACTGCAAATCATGTACATTCCTTCATGTGTTTACATGAATTGTTTCCTTGTTAGAGAAGTTGTGCACAAAGTACGAAAACATTGAATAGCTGGCCATGTGCAACAGTCTCGAGAAGGTCAATTAAGTTTACCTGTAAAGGTTGTTGTGCATTTTAGGTTCAGGCTGAAATTTCACCTGAAAGCTGAATTTCCCTAACCTTTTGTAAGTAGTGTACAGGTATTTGTGTAAATCTGCTTAATAACATTCCATCATCCACTGTCAGTGTGGAATATGAAGTGCCGTAAACCGTTGGAATACGTTCTTCTGCGTGCACGCCTCACATCCAGTTCAGAGTGCTGACCTTCAAGGCTTTCTTCGACATAGCCGTTGTCATATTTACACTTGCCGATGACATTTTGATCCAGTTCCCTGGTGTGCAAATTCGTGAACAGAAAACAGTGAAATTGCCAAGCCAGTGTTGCTGCCGCCTTCCCCTCGCGCTGACCTGCAGTCTTCCGCCTGCCACTGTGAGTCCCCCGAGAGGGCATCACAGTTCCACAAAAAGCGGTGATGAAGAGTGCATTTAGGCAAGCTCAAAGCCGAGACACAGCCGCGCCTTTGAAGAGAACATCAGCAGGCTTTGTGGCGCCCGGGTGAACCTCTCACACCAGAGCCATCACTGCAGATGAAAGCCCCGGCTTTATCATGCATCAAGTAATTGAAAGACCACATAGTCTGGCAGGGGAGCCGCTAAGGAAGGCAGGGTTGAGTCATCCTTGCAAGTTTTGGAGAAAAGATCGAGCTTGATGTTCTGGTCGTCTTGATTGTTGCCAGCAAAATAATATATTATACTAGTAAATGGTTTATAGCAGGTCGTCACAAACCTTTTTGAAACTGAGAGCTGCTACTTGAGCCGTCACCTTATCGTGGTGGAGGGGTTTGTGTATCCCAATGATCCTAGGAGCTACGTTGTCCGGAGCTTTATGCCCCTGGCAAGGTCACCCATGACAAACGGGTCCTAGGTGAGGGACCAGACAAAGCACGGCTCAAAGACTCCTTACGATGATGACAAACGATGGACTTAGTTTCCCCTTGCCCGGACACAGGTCACCGGGGCCCCCCTGTGGTGGCCAGGCCTGCAGCCATGGGGCCTGGCCAGGCACAGCCCGAAAGGGTAATGTGGGTCCCCCTTCCAATGGGCTCACCACCTGTGGGAGGGGCCATAGGGGTCGGGTGCAGTGCGAGCTGGGCGGTGGCCAAAGCCAAGGGACCTTGGCGATCCGATCCCCGGCAACAGAAGCTGGCTCTAGGGATGTGGAATGTCACCTCTCTGGCAGGGAAGGAGCCCGAGCTGGTGTGTGAGATTGAGAAGGTCCGACTAGATGTAGTCGGACTCTTCTCCACACACAGCTTGGGCTCTGGTACCAGTCCCCTCGAGAGGGGTTGGACTCCCTTCCACTCTGGAGTTGCCCAAGGTGAGAGGCGCCGAGCAGGTGTGGGTATACTTATTGCCCCCCCGGCTCAGCGCCTGTACGTTGGGGTTCACCCGGGTGGATGAGAGGGTAGCCTCCCTCCGGCTTCGGGTGGGGGGGACGGGTCCTGACTGTTGTTTGAGCCTATGCACCAAACAGCAGTTCAGAGTACGCACCCTTTTTGGAGTCCTTCGAGGGGGTGCTGGAGAGCGCTCCCACTGGGGACTCCATCGTTCTGCTGGGGGACTTCAATACTCATGTGGGCAATGACTGTGAGACCTGGAAGGGCGTAATTGGGAGGAATGGCCCCCCCCGATCAGAACCTGAGCGGTGTTTTGTTATTGGACTTCTGTGCTCATCACGGATTGTCCATAACGAACACCATGTTCAACCATAAGGGTGTTCACACGTGCACTTGGCACCAGGACACCCTAGGTCACAGTTCAACGATCAACTTTGTGGTTGTGTCATCCGACTTGCGGCGCATGTCTTGGACACTCTGGTGAAGAGAGGGGTGGAGCTGTCAACTGATCACCACCTGTTGGTGAGTTGGCTCCGATGGTGGGGGAAGATGCCGGTCCGACGTGGCAGACCCAAACATATTGTGAGGGTCTGCTGGGAACGTCTGGCAGAAAGTTTCAACTCCCACCTCCGAACTTTGCTCATGTTCCGGCGGAGGCGGGGGACATCGAGTCAGAGTGGACCATGTTCCGCGCCTCCATTGCTGAGGCGGCCGACTGGAGCTGTAGCCGTAAGGTGGTCGGTGCCTGTCGTGGCGGCAATACCCGAACCCGTTGGTGGACACCAATGGTGAGGGGTGCCGTCAAGCTGAAGAAGGAGTACTATCGGGCCTTTTTGGCCTTGGGACTCCTGAGGCAGCTGATGGGTACCGACTGGCCAAGCGGAATGCAGCTTTGGTGGTCGCTGAAGCAAAAACTCTGTTATGGGAGGAGTTCGGTGAGGCCACGGAGAAAGACTTCCGGAAGGGCTTCGAGGATATTCTGGTCCACCATCCGGCATCTCAGGAGGGGAAAGCAGTGCACCACAAACACTGTGTATAGTGGGGATGGGGCGCTGCTAACCTCGACTTGGGATGTTGTGAGTCGGTGGGGAGAATACTTCGAAGACCTCCTCAATTCCACTGACACGCCTTCCCATGAGGAAGCAGAGTCTGGGTTCTCTGAGGCGGGCTCTCCTATCTCTGGGGTTGAGGTCACCGAGGTGGTTAAAAAGCGCCTCGGTGGCAAGGCCCCGGGGGTGGATGAGATTCGCCCGGAGTTCCTAAAGGCTCTGGATGTTGTGGGGCTGTCCTGGTTGACACGCCTCTGCAACATCGCGTGGACATCTATGACAGTGCCTCTGGATTGGCAGACTCACTCCTCAGCATCCCTGGTAAGGTCTGTTCAGGGGTGCTGGAGAGGAGGGTCCGTCGGGAAATAGAATCTCAGATTCAGGAGGATCAGTGTGGTTTTCGTCCTGGCCGTGGAACAGTGGACCAGCTCTACACTCTCTGCAGGGTCCTCGAGGGTGCATGGGAGTTCGCCCAGACAGTCTACATGTGTTTTGTGGACTTGGAGAAGGCGTTCGACCGTGTCCCTCGGGGAGTCGTGTGGGGGGGTGTTTTAAGAGTATGGGGTACCGAACCCCCTGATACGGGCTGTTCGGTCCCTGTACGACTGGAGTCAGAGTTTCGTCTGCATATCCGGCAGTAAGTCGAACTCGTTCCCGGTGTGGATTGGACTCCCCCAAGGCTGCCCTTTGTCACCGTTTGTGTTCATAACCTTTATGGACAGAATTTCAAGGCGCAGCCGAGGCGTAGAGGGGGTCCGGTTTGGTGGCCTCAGTATTGCAGCTCTACTTTTTGCAGATGTGGTTCTGTTGGCTTCATCAAGCCGTGATCTCCAACTCTCACTGGAGCGGTTCGCAGCCAAGTGTGAAGCGGCACCTCCAAATCTGAGACCATGGTCCTCAGTCGGAAAAGGGTGGCGTGCCCTCTCCAGGTCGGGGATGCGATCCTGCCCCAAGTGGAGGGGTTCAAGTATCGTGGGGTCTTGTTCACGAGTGAGGGAAGAATGGAACGGGAGATCGACAGGCAGATCGGTGCAGCGTCTGCAGCGATGTGGACTTTTTATCGGTCCGTTGTGGTAAAGAAGGAGCTAAGCTGAAAGGCGAAGCTTTCAATTTACGGTCCCACCCTCACCTATGGTGACCTCACCTAACCCGCGACCGGAAGAACAGGATCCCGGATACAATTGGCCGAAATGAGTTCCCTCCGCAGGGTGTCCGGGCTATCTCTCTTAGAGAGAGGGTGAGAAGTTCGGTCATCCGGGAGGATCTCAGAGTAGAGCCGCTGCTCCTCCACATCGAAAGGAGCCAGATGAGGTGTCTGGGACATCTGATTCGGATCCCTCCTGGACGCCTCCCTGGTGAGGTGTTCCGGGCATGTCCCACCGGGAGGAGACCCCGGGGACGACCCAGGACACGCTGGAGAGACTATGTCTTTCGGCTGGCCTGGGAACGCCTCTGGATCCCCCCGGAAGAGCTGGATGAAGTGGCTGGGGAGAGGGAAGTCTGGGCGTCCCTGCTAAAGCTACTGCCCCCGCGACCTGACCTCTGACAAGCAGTACAAAATGGATGGATTGATGGATGGATAGTAAATGGTTTATAGCATGGGTCACCAACATTTTTGAAACTGAGAGCTACTTCTTGGGTACTAAATAATCCAAAGGGCTACGTGTTTGGTACATACTTCTGAAATTACAAATTTTCTTAAGTAACCTTACTAATTTTATGTAAGTATAATCGGTGATATTCTTCTATGTCAGGGGTGTCCAAACTTTTCCCTCTGAGGGCTTTGACATTAAAAATTACTAATGCCGATCATTAAACAATTGTAGATTATTTTAAACTTCATCGCAGCTTTCTATTAAAGGTGATAAGGTGCAAACCTTTTTATTTATTTTTTAATTAAAAATGTGTATTTTTTTATTTATTTATTTATTTTTTTTTAATAAATGTTTTTCATGATCTTGGGGTTGCCCGCAGCTCTGTATCCCACTAAAATAGATCTGCCCCTGCCCTGAGCAGATCTCCATATTCAGAACCAAAACAAGAACAATCCGTAATAAACTGAGAATCTTTGCAGCAGTGTTTATTTACATAATTAATCATCAATGTGCTATGTTCGCAAGTCAGACCGTGACACAGAGCATGATGCAACAGAAAAAGTGTCCCCCCTGATGTTCTCATTGGGTAACAACGTTTTGAGGTCCCACATATAATAGACTATTTTTAATTGGCAAACAAAATGGCGCAAACGTCAAGAACGAAGCGGATTGCTCTGGCCGCTGTAGCTATATTATAAAAGTACAAAGAGAGGAGAACTGCACTGATGCATTTAGGCAGCAGAGACTTGCCACACTTTGCTTTTTAGCCATAGGTACAGATTACTTTATAAATTTTATTGTAAAACGCAATACTTTATATACTGTGTTGGTATGGCTTGGCAACAGGCGACTGGCTCTTATTTTGTACCCGTAAATGTCATTTTTGTTATGAAAGATCATGCGACTGTAACATGGCATTTTTGATTGGCCGCGCCCATTACATCTGTTACATTGCGACACTGTTCTCCTGTGATTCAAGTTTGGAATTGCAGCAAAACCAGTTTCTGACGGTTAGCCACTTTTGAAACTAGTTGCACTACGCAAGCTCGGTAACATTTGGCCGTGTCACTTTGTGTGTGGCGGGCTATCAGTCAATTCCTTCACTTGTTTTATTGTTATCACAATTTTGTCCCACAAAAAAAGCCACGGGAAAAACAACACAGATTTATCCGTCTAGATGATGGCCGCGAATTGCGACGTCAGCGCTCACTTTCAAGTGTATGCACTGCTCTATTATTGTCTACTTGTTGTTTTAGCTGTGTTGTACTGAGGAACTTGGACATAGACATCTGACGCTAATTGGGGTGTCAAAGTAACTTCATTTTCCAGTTCTATCGTCGTCATTATGTCTGCGCTTTGCTATTGCTGGTACTCTTCCATTTTGGCCTCACAAAAAAAAAAAGAAAAACACCCTTTTGCAGTCGGGAAGATATGAATATAGTTAAAGTGACAAACTGAAGAAAGTACCTAACAAACAATAAAAAACATGAGACCTCTTTCACAGTGCCCTAAATCTCCCAAATTTGTTTTTGCAATCATTGTCAACAGTGAGAACAGGAGGGATTGATATGATTACGTGTCACAATGCCGCTTGTGTTGGGGCTGCCCATGTGGGATGCGGAGATGCTCTCATTGGATCAGCGTAATCTCTGTCAAATCAGCCTCAACACCGCCGTCTGCATGCTTTTTAATCCTGCTTGGCTCTGTGTTTAATATGCGACGGTGCAACTATATTATTTGCATGTTCAGATGACGATAGGCTGTATTGCTGATGACATCATTTAAATGTTAATGTGCTGTCATGCTGGCAACTGTATAGGGCACTGCTGCTACATCTGTGTTTATCCTGGGGTGTGGGGTGTTTTTTTCTTTTTTAAATTTTTTTTATTTATTTATTTTTTTTCCTTCTCCCCTCATCTGCTGAGAAAGTGGTGGTGGCCAACCATACAAGTCAACTTAATTTTGATTTTATTTATTTTTTTAAATACAATTCCCTATTAAGTTTCACCAATCAACATATTGGGAGGACATGTCTGTCATAACAGGACACATGAAAAAGTCTCGAGGACCCACATCGAAATTGAACAGGAAGTCAGCTGTTTTGGTTTGAGGCACTGCGATTTTGCGTGGATTAAATTTTTTATATGTACTATGTTGAGACAGGAGGAGTTGATAACGGCGATAATGCTAGCTAAGGGTGTTAAAATAATTTCTAAGCTGTGGCCCTATAGGTATGAGGTTGAAAAGATGGAAAAGCTGATGAAAGTGAGGACATTCATTACGTTGTATTTGTTAATTGATTTACAAAAAAAAAAAAAAAAAAAGGAAAGTTGATTTGTGATACAAGTGATTTGAGCTACATGCATGATCACGAACAAATATAACTTGTAAGTCAAGGTAACATTGTACATTTTGTGAAACTTATGTTTAGTGTGCTTTGCGATTTTCAATTGCAAAATATGTATCTAGGCTCAATGTAAATTGGGAAACACTGCGACCTTCGACGTGTAGTTAGATATATTTCAAATAATTTTTGGGGACACCTCATAGTGTATATACAGTATAGTACAGCATGAACACCCTTTGACTTATTCCTTTGACTGAGTTGTCATTGTCCTGTGAACATTTTCATAGTAATCCTGCACGTTCAATACCATGATCCACTCTTCTTTCATCCCCCCTTCCTCCTCGCCGACTGCCACGGTTTCCCGTGGATGAAACTGAACATGGTTTCTCATTATCAGCCGTGACTCCTCCCTCCCTCTTTGACTGCCGCTGTTCCTCCCTTCCCTCCCTTGTGTGTGTGAAGAGCTCAGCAGTAGTGTGCGTTAATCCAGGAATGCGTTGCCCTGCCGTCTGCTTCCCGTCATTGCTGGGTGAGCATGGCACTGCTCCAGGACCCCCGTGCTCACACAGCAGACGTGTGAGCCTTCCGGACAGTTTGCGAAGGGTGCAACTACCTCATCTTTTAAGACTCTCTCGCAGAATTTAACAAGGGACAGAAGATATACAAAAAAAGAGGGGATGAAAGCATGCCGACCAGCACATCGCAGCTGTGGGCGCCAGTTTGAATGAAGATAGAGGCAACCTCTGATCACACTTTGACATCTCGCTGCCTCTTGCACGTGAGGGATTAGTTTTTCTTCTTCTCTGCTGAGTTCCCGTTGGCACGAGTGTCATCACTCGTGTACGTGTGTGACATGGAATCACCCACCAAAGAGATCGAGGAGTTTGAAAGCACGGCCCTCAAGTATCTCCAGCCGGAACAAATTGAGAAGATTTGGCTCAGGCTCAGAGGACTGTGAGTATAGCCACTTTTATTCTTGTCAACAAGTGTTTGAGTGTGTTATTGTGTGTCAGTGACATATGAATGATGCTAGACTAAACTCGGGACTCATGACAAACAATTGGGATGAATATTGGAGTGTGTTTGGAGTGACGCAGCAAAGTTAGGTTGGGGAGAGTGTGGTGACTTTGGGGAAAAGCTAGGGAAGAGTAAGGAAGTTGTCTTCATCACCGGTTTGTGACTCCATAACTCCCAAACTTAATTACTTAAAATTGCAGATGCTTGTAAAGGTGTTAGAGATATCCACATCTGATAGACTCTTAAACCCTGGATCAAGCTGACACCCCATTGTTCCCTTTCATGCACTCCCCGTTCCGCCTCTAAAACCTGGAAATTTGTGGGATACCTTTTGTCTCATGCATCCTGTGTCAGTTGCTTTCAAAAAATGGCTTTGACAGGCAGTATTAAAGTGGTATTTTTTTCAGAAGTAAATAATTTTTATAGCTTCTGTTAGAAATAGTTTCCACTCATTTGGCATATTAACAGGAATTTATTAGCCTATAATCGTTATGCAACGCCCAGCCAATAAGGACATTGTTTTTTGAGGCTTCCCGCAAGCATAATTAGATGCGTGACAGCATCAGTTTTTCGTGTGACGTGTAAAATATTTGTAAAAGAGCTAAAGTTCATATGGTGATTCCAACATGAATGTCCATACACCACCTTCGTTATGACTGAGACTCTTTCTGAATGTGGTGGAATAAGGGGTTGACTGCCCCCCCCCCCTTCCCCCATTCTGTGTTGGTGCAGTCTGTACACAACTTGTTGAACAGTGACAACTGCTATCAAAACAGAGGGGCAGAAGAAGTGAGTGTTGGGTGTTTGACTTGGCGTCCCGGTCTTTGCTTTACTGCTCTTCCCTTACAGACAACCGGCATCCTAATTTGAAAGCCATGAAATCCGCGGATTTAACCCCCCCCCCCTTTTTTTCCATGTCAGTACCTTTCACACAGAACAACACTGGCATAAGGCAGCTTTGAGAGGCAGTGTGAAAAGGGCTAATGAAGGTTAAAAATTCGTGCTGAGTCGAATAAGGATCGTCAGCCGCTCTACTGTTGTTCGATTGGAACACAGGAAATGTGACTTCGCCCTTATCCTTTTCTATTTCCGTGCCTTTTTCTCTTTTAATAACACATAAAAAGAGAAGAGCTTCGAGCGTTGACATTTTTACAAGATATTTTAAAACCAATGCATGAGTGCCAACCAATCAACACCTTCACTGACCTCTCTTGGCTCTCCGGAACACAGCGTCACGCTGTACGCCCGAGATGGAGTGGCAATTACCTTTTATGCACTTTTAGTTCTTGTCATTGCGACCCAGCAACAAGGGGTGTTATGCTTTGTATTGCTATTATATACTATGCCATCAGTAAGGTTGTTCATCATACTTTATTTCCCTTCTGTGGATTAGTCCTTATTTCCCACTCACTTTCCACTCTCATTCGGAGACCTCCATCATCCCCTGCCATGTTGAGTTTCCTCGCCCTACTTCCATTTTGTCACCGTCCTAAATTTTCCATCACAACACTCTGTCCCGTCTGAATATTTGACATTTGACAGTCTGCCCCGATGACTATCCGTGGGGGTCTTCCGGGTGGTCCCGAGGCATGTCAGAAGTCACATTAGCCAGTCTCTGCAATGAGGGTGCTCCAGATGTTGACAGGGATCAGAAAGGCGGCGGTTCACCCTATGCACGTTTGTATAGCGGTGCTGTTGTCAAAACTACGTAAACTGAATCCAGAAAAAGACCAATACGATACACTGTACAGTCTGATGACTTGCTATTTTTGGGTCTTAATAAAATCCCCAATTTTGGAGTTTGAGGCGAACAAAGTTAAAATTCCAATGGTTTAGAAATCAAAGTAGTCTGAAAGAAGACATTTTATGAATTTCCCCCAGTTTAAAACAAAGTGTCTAAATGACATGCTTGCATGCAGCAGACACGTTGTCAAACACAAATTAACTTTGCCGAACATTCAAGTATTTGCCAGAAGTGAGCGGAAGCTAAGGTAACACTAATCTATGCTTCCAACAGGAACTTTACTAAGAGTTTGCCTTTGACAGCATAGTGTTTGCAACATTGTTAATTATTGGTGCCTTGTCGTCCAGTCTACATGACAAGTCATAGGCGGAGAAACTGTGTTGTGGGGGGCGGTATTATGTAAATTAGCCGCACTATTGCATCACAAGCTGGCATAAGTCAGAACAGCTCACTCAACGACACATTTTCAGAAAAATTTAATTAGTTGCGTAATTTCACGCTTGATGGGGTGGGCAGACACTACGGCAATTGTTTGGATAGTCTTCCCGCATATTAGTTTTCCCCCCAACTATCAATCCATCCATTTTCTTCACCGCGTATCCTCACTAATATTGTGTTATTTTAAGTGCTTTTTTTTCACATTATGGGTAGGTATCCCCCACGACAAAAAGGGGGCTTACTGTACAAGCAATTCAAAATAAAATTTTCTGTATGTGTCCTTTTAAGACCAAGATCAAACTATGGATGTTTTGGCGTGTTCTTATGGTGGCGCGGTGACATTTACTGTATGCACTGTCAGCTGCTATACAACTGCGTGATTGGCGCGCCTGTCACGGCACAGAGTAACCGACGGGGCACACCAATCACCCGTAGATGGATGGCGAGCGCGTTGTCTTTGGACACTTCTTGTCCTTGCTCCGTGGCCAATTATGCAGCATAAAGTCATGTGACATCCCATGATCGAGGCTTAAACAAAATGTTGTCCTTTACGACCACAGCATCTCTTCCGCCTCTTGACAAATTGCCCCTTTATGTTTTTGCATGGTTTCCAATGGATTTTCATAAATAAATTACACGTCCGCTACGGACCGACATCGCCGTTGCCCCCTCCCTCCCGATTAATAGGAATCAGTTAATTATTTAATCACTTATCAAGATTTCATCACGGAAGGTTCCCTTAAGGGATAGGCGACTTTGGCTGAAGGTGGAAGACCACTTGATGACAACATTAAATAATAATTTGCAAGCGTTACCAAAACATACTCCTCAATTACTGTAATGTGTAAGTCCAGTCATTGATGGGATTTCCAGCCCCCATGATGCACTTCAATGGGAGTGTTAAATGATGGGATGAAAGTAATTTCTACTTCTTCCTATTCATCCAATTTGTCTCTCACTTTGAGTATTATTTAACCTCTGTCACAACTCAAACAAGCTTTGCCTCCATAAACCACACAGGTACTTTTATGAGCTATTGTTTTAATAACTGGACACAGGCCAGATGATTGACGTTTTTTTTATTCTATGGAGTTCCTTAGTTCGAGGATGCAGCTCTATACCTCGAAGGATTGAGAAACAAATCAAACTAAGTGCTGTCAATTTTGCCCGAGTGGAATTTCAATCCACACCCGCATGTTTTCGGACTGAAGTGGGACCCCCTTGCTGATAACAAGTGCCTTAGTGTGTGTGTATAGTATTGGCTTTTAGAGGCATGCTGTAGGCTCCTGGTGGAGGAGTGGGTGTTTGTTTCAGGCCAAATGTTATCGTGTGTGTGTGGGCTCCCGTTGTATTAAAGTAGGTAGAATGTCAGAGGGTGGAGTGGATGTGTGCATGCGTTTGCGAGTGAATGCTCATGTTTTATTCATGTCGTTCTCCTAAATCATCTACCCAAGTAATTGCACTGTTGTTAGGTTTACTGTCTACACTTGATGGCTTATGCTAGTTTTGTTACACAGGAAGTCCTCGATTTATGAACGAGTTCCGTTCCTACGCTGGCGACATAACACGATTTTCCGCGTAAGTCGGATTTCACCGTTAGTTGAAATTTACGGCGAAATACTTCTGTTGCGGGTATTGTGCCACGTGATTGTGACAGCGCGCTCACTGTGTGTGGGCGTGTGCGTCGATTTGCGAGTGAGACGCGACTGCGAAGGAGGAAGGAGTGCGCACCGGTGTGAGTGTGTACAGTGGCAATTGTAGTGACGGCGACTGGGGAAGAGTACCGATTAGCAGAGGACCTGTTGACGTCGAATGTGCAGAGGAGCTAATAAAGCCATTAAAGCAGCAAATCGGTGCTTCGTGCCTTTATTGTTGCCGCCAACCAGCTCAGCTGTGCAACGAGAGAAAGGAGTTAACCCCTGCGTCTCCCGACCACGGTCAGGTGACCGTAGCAGGAAAGGTTAACACTTCGTATAAAGAAACTAAAATACATTAAAATGAAAAAATAAGATGCTGCACTTACCATTACTGCTGAGAGTGTGTAAAAAGGAGGGCGAAAAAGGCCAAGATACTCCCGGCGAACAAGCACTATGCTCTAGCTAAGCAGAAACACTATGGTGCTGGGACAAAATGGCGGACGAGGCACGGACGTCAAAAATTTGAAACGTCGTAGATCGAGTGCGTCGTAACTCGAGGACTTCCTGTATAAATAAATTCATCTTAATGTCACATAGAATTGCTTTTGTATTCTTAGCATTGAGCCTCTTTTGAGGTCTGTATTGGCAGGAATTCTGTGGTTATTGCATTGTCTTAGATATTTTTTTCCATTTGCCTTAAGAAGTGGCTCTTTTCAGTCAATCTAAATGTAACTTGTTGTGTCTCTCTGGCAGGCGGAAGTACAAGAAGACGTCCCAGAGGTAAGACTTGACGATGGGACATTGGAATGCCGTCGTCGCATTCCAAATGATTTTCCCTCCATCACTTTGTTACCAAGGAATATTGTGGGCCACAGAAGAAAATAGTCCTAACATTATGAGACACAATGCTATGGGAATAAAGTCACTATTTTATTGAAATTAACTTGTAGTGTTGTTATGAGTGGAGAAAAAAAAAACTATAATCCATCCATATCCAAAACAGATACCCGAGCCACCTCATCTGGCTCCTCTCCATGCGGAAAAGCAGCTGCCGTACTCCGAGCGCCTCCTGGATGACAGAGCTTCTTAGCCTATGTCTAAGGGAGCGCTCAAAGACTCATTTTGGCTGCTTGTATCTGTAATGTTGCTGTTTTGACCATAGATGACCATAGATAACCGGTCCACAGTCCCATGGCCAGGACAAAAACCAGATTGCTCCTCCTAAATCTGAGATTTGACCTCCTAACAGATCCTCCTGTCTAGAAACCCCATATGAAGAATGTGATCCCCACAACTTTGGGTCCTCTTTCTTAATAAATTCCCCTGTCTGCTAATTCAGAGGAAAGGGGTAGGGAATTGATAAGAATTTCCTTCCATATTGATTCCCTGATGGAGACTCGTGTCACGATCTGATGTTTACGGGACCCAGAAGCAAGCGGAGGCTGAAAGGGTTGTGGTGAAAGGTTAATTGAAGCTGATATTTAGGATGGATCCTTGGGGCGTATTGGCAGGTCGTCGAGGTGGGGAACGTGCAGCAGGTGGATGGCTGGGCAGCGTGGCGGAGGAGGTCAGCACCGAGGGAGTACTGAGGAGAAGGAAGAACACGGGGGTCAGCAGGGAATCTGAGACTGGCGTATCTTATGTGCAAGTGGAGAGCCGTTGTACCGCAGGAGAAACGCTAATACTCTGGCGAGGAGTTCCGGGATCTGGCAGGCTTTAATGCAGGTGGTAATGAAGGCTGATTGCTGGCAGGTGCGCTGCCGAGGAGGTGCTAATTACTGCAGAGAGAGAGAGAGAGAGAGAGAGAGAGAGAGAGAGAGAGAGAGAGAGAGAGAGGCTCAAGGCGCCACCCGAGCGCCAACAGAAGTACTGCAGGACAAGCACATGACGTCTCATTGGGTGAGGGAATTCAATAATAAAAATGGGTTAGTTAGCTTTAACTCTATTTTTCAACCTTGGAGAGAAGATACAGCGTACTTCAGATTCTGTATCCTAAGGCAAAAAAAGAAAAGTAGACGACTTCTCGAAGTATGTCACAAGACAAAAAAGCTTGATGCAGTTTTTGCATACCTCACAAGATATCAGTGAAATTGTACAGTTCCACTCATATTGTTAAAGAGACAATGAAATATTTGGGTTTTCAAGCCTAACTGATACAACAACTTTAAACACTGAGACTGAGAACAGTTAAAGGAGATCTTATAACTTCCATCATTCTGCCAGGATATGAACTCTCTTTTAATCCACCAGGTATAGATTATTTTCACAGGGTAGGTTTTCCAATTCATGACATGTTGGCTACTAATTCGGACATAAAACAAACATTTGCTCTGTAAAAGAGAACATATTTGACCTGGTTTTGCAAAATTCATTCTAAACAATGAAACACACTTTTTAGAAACAGCCTTCTCCACCACTCGCTCCCCGGTTTTCCGTTACTCCATCGGCCAAATTACTGCAAAGAACGAGGGCGCTTTCGTGGCTTCACCAGGCGCCGGGCCCTGGTCAAAGCACCAGTTCTTTATCAGTATATGTATAGCATTATTGCACAATATTCAGGAAGTATTAATCTCACACACAGTGGAGGATTGTTGTATAAATGAATAGTGAATGGTATAAAAGATGATCTAAAACAGCTGTTGGATAAAGAAGTGCCCTAATGTATTAAAATAAGTCATGTTGTTACGAGAGAGGTTTTGTTAGAAGGGTACATTTGAAATGTCACTATTAAAACAAGTTTTAATTATAGGTACAGTGGAATGCAATCTTGTGAGGGGAAAATAAGTTTTGCTCATCCTTGTTCTATGAATACAAAAATTACAGTTTGATTAAAAGTGGCCATGACGTGTTAACCTGTATACTGTGTGGCACGTGTTTGCTCTCACCTTTCTTGCTCTGATTGCTGCTAAATGGATGCTCTTTCCACTTTTTTTTTTTTTAAGTGTATAGCGTGTTACCTGAGTCAAATACACCTGTGGTCGCACTTTCTGCATTTAGAATCACTTTGTCTTCTCTCCTTGTCCATTCAGTTCCCCACATGATGGATGGCTCCTTGTTGGGCAGACATTAAGAGGCTGTATTTATTTGTGAGCCCCAGACAACCTCGCCCAAGCCTGACAAATAACTCTCATGCCACGTTATCAACGCCAGTATGAAACTTTAATTTGTTTGCCCCCTGTTGGAGATGCCCAAGGGAAATGAGGCCGTCTATTAATTTGACGTAAATGCATTGAGTTACACGCACAATTGTGAAGGCTTTAATTAATGCCACAGAATGAGGGGGTAATGGATATTTAAGTATCATTTATAAAGGCTGTGTCTTTATTGATCTCAAGCATGCCATCAGTGGCCATTATTCTTTTCAGAACTCGCCAGCGTTTATTTGCTCACGACAAATTGCATAGATTGAGGACCCAGGAGGACTTTTAAAGCTGTGATGTTTAAATTATCTACAACCCCAATTCCAATGAAGTTGGACATTGTGTTAAACATAAATAAAAACATAATACAATGATTTGCAAATCATGTTCAACCTGTATTTAATTGAATACACTACAAAGACAACATATGTAATGTTCAAACTAATAAACATGATTGCTTTAGCAAATAATCATTAACTTAGAATTTTATGGCTGCAACACGTTCCAAAAAAGCTGGGACAGGGTCATGTTTACCACTGTGATACATCACCTTTTCTTTTCACAACAGTAACAACACTTTCTTTGTTTTAATAAACGAAGGGTTGTCAACCTTTGATATACAAACGTAGAGCAGACCATGCCAGGAACAATATACATGAGGTCCTCGGTTTGTGACCGTCCCAACATTTCAAGGTTACAAACAGCACGCAATGATCTAATTTGTGCAGCAGCATAAGAATACCTCTTCATGCAGCACAGGAAGGCACTTTCAGTTATCGCTCTATGGTAATCATGCCTCCCCCTTAAAAAATAGAATTGCTTATGTTGATAGTTTAAACTGTCAATATAACACTAACGATGATCCCCCAAAAATTAATGAATTCAAGCTCATCTTACAACATCACCTTTAAGAATAAATGGCAAACTGATTTGATTTAGAAAAAAAATAATGCACTGGGTATTACAATTGTGTAAACTGAATTTAAACCCCAAAGCGGAGCCACACAAGTTTGAGCAAACAAACACTTATTTTAATGGAGCACTTAAAACATGAGCAAGATAATACAACAAAAAAAAAAAAACGTCAAACGTTGACGTGCAACAACAATTGCAAAAGCAAAATAAACTATGGTGGATGGGCGAAGCACGACAGGAGCCAGACGTCAAAGAACTAATACCAGCAAAAATGCTAAATGAAAATAAAAATAACGGAAGTGCAGCAATAAAGAGTAACAAAAGAACTTAGCAGTGTGGGAAAACACACTATAGATAGATGGTACAAATACAGCGCAAGAGGAAATCCTAACTACACAAGATAGGACGGTGACAAGCAGAACAACCAAAGAAACAGATTCTAAGCCACACAGATTTAGACGCGAGGAGACAAAACAACAAGACCACGAATAAATTTTTATGCGACTACTCAAATAATCGACTGGATAATCGGTAGAATAATCGTTTCTAAAAGGCAGCAAGTCTTTTGTAAGTAACGTACTTTGTCATTGGATAGTGACTGTTGGTGTGTCCGAAATTGTTCACTCACTACTCCCCATCTGGGGTTGGATTATACAGTGAGCGCATTTATGACAGCTTTCGGATACTACACGGAGCTCTGTTAATGACATCACAGCTGTCACACACAAAGTATGTTGTTTCGGGCGGTTATGAAAACATTTTAAAAAATTGTACATTATAAAACAAGATTTTGTGAACAATGCGTCCTGTTTTTTTTGTTGTTGTTGAAAAGTTACTTGGATATAAATTCACTCCCTTCTGCGACATATCTAGTCCCGGCATTCTTCTACTTCTCTGACACGATGCATTATGGTATATCATGACTCTGTGAGTGACCATTGGTTGGTAAGTACCTTGTGCTATGCTTTGTGGGAAATTTTGAGTGCACTATATAGGGCACTGAATTTGATCACTAAGCATTCGGATACCACAGTGCACTATATAGTGGTTTCGGACACAGCCTGCATGTTTGTAGTATGAAGCGCAAGCTGGAAGAATGCGCATTTCCAGCCACAGCATCTCACAAATTAACCAAAAATCCAAATGCATTACTCCACCTCAATTCATCACAACTTCTACAGCTGTGACTCCTGTGCCCTATATACTGATGACAATCGGTAAAATATTTAAATAGCAGTTGAAAATGCAGTCTTTGCTTTGTCATTGTCTCAAATGCTGACATTTAGAGTTTACAAACATGTTACAGCAAACAGAATAATAACTCACAGTACTATACCGTCTGTAGGGACTGTAACTGTTTAGAAATATGTCCAAAATGGGGGGATTACAATACTGTACTTACTCCCCTCGCTTGTGGGAAAGGAAAGCCACAGTGTTGTTTTGTGAATGTCAGGAGACCAGTAAAACACAAACTCAATGAGCTCACTCACGCATGAGCTACTGTAGGCCACAGTTCACGCCCAGACACTCACACGCAGGCTTGCTTACTGATGTCATACAGCACCCCACCAGGCCCTGCCTTTTAAAGGCACTTACTGTATCTAACACACAGGAAGTACAACAGTATTTTTTCTACATTTTATGACCACATGTTGTTTGTTGAAATATGTTTACAATTAGTTTAAAGCGTTTAGGAACAATAAAACTGTATATTAAAAAAAATATATATGGTCTATCGCAGAGTTTCACCCAGTGAGGGTGCATCTATAATATAGTAATAAACACTGCTGGCCACTGTACGTGGTGGTTACCATTCTATACTGTGTATAGCATAAATATCTGTATAATATTATGTTGCTGTTGTGCTCCTGTTACAAATGGAATCTGTTGCCGGCTGCCATCTGTGGAATCCGTTAGCACAAAGTGCATTAAGCAAGTAAACAGGACATTGTAAGCAGCCCATAAAGCTGGCTCCAAACAAATAAAGGTTTGCGTGACGCCACTACGGTGCCGTTTTCAACGCGAGCCGTGGGATTACCTCGCGCAGTGAAGAGTAATTGAGTGACATGCTACTGGTTGGCACAGTCTGTGGTCTCACTCTCTCTCTCTGTGGTGGGAGGGGCAGGTGGGTGAGTTGCTGTGTGGAGGAGCGGCGTGATTGACAGCTCCACATGTGTCCGTGTAATTAAGGCCGGGCTAATTGGCAGAGAGGAACACTGCGACATTGTCATTACTGACGCACCAGGGACAGTCTCACATGCAGATGGAGAAAGAGCACTCCTTGCAGTGACTGAAAGAAAGAGATGATGTTTGTGTGGGGGTCTATGTGGGTTGGGCGTTGGTGGAACAGAAACTGGTTACCGGTTGCTATTTTGTAGCGCGTTTGATCACACGGTCACTATTATTTTCTTATCATATTATTATTGAACAGTTTTCAAAGCACAGAATAATTTGTGCAATGTAGCCCATGTTGTTGAGTGCAGTGCTTGATGGAGTGGGAATTGTATTATTTACTATAAAGTGAACCCCTGCGTATTCGCGGTTCGGCATTCGCAAACTCGCCTATTTGCATATTTTTATTTTGGAATTTACCCTCGGTTATTTGCTGAAAAACTCACCTGTTCACTGTTTTTATGCTGTCTTGATGCCATCTGGTGGCATCTTTGTGCCAAGTCACAGTTGAAGTTCATTGAGGAGCTTCATTTAGACAAAAGTAGTCTGCTGCCATCTCGTGACATGTCGTCCCTTGTTGGCGGTAACCTTGCATCTCCAAAGTGAGCTCCGATTGGAATAAGTTGGATATCCTGGTGAAAATGTACTGTATGTATTTCAGGAGGCTCTGAACACAACACCTCAAAACTCACTCAATTGTACCCCTGGGTAAAATTCCAGGGCTCAGACTTTAAACTCCTAGTAGCGAATTTACCCAACATCAGCTATCCTAGATAGTTTGGCGATGCTAAACTGTAAACCATTTTGACTGCCTTATCTACAGTAATGTGCACAGAGCATGGCGTCAGTTTGATCATATTTGAGGATTGACCATGAAAAAGGAGGCGCGAGGGTCAGCTCACTTATTCTGTTACATTAATTTTTCTATTCCTTTAATGCTTTTCAATTCACAAAGCTCACGAGGTCACATGTTAGTAACTGTCCCGCAAGACCTGGCCACATACCCAGGTTTCTGGTTGTTATGCCAACACGTCCTTTTTAGAGTGATTGCCTTGATTACATTAGCCTTTGAGTTAGGGTGCACATAGTTTATAAATTAAATGCAATTCACACATTAGCCTTGATATTGCATCCACAACATGAGTGTAAGTGTTTGGACGTCTACCCAACACTGGATGATTTTATCTTTTTGATTTTCTCCTAGAATAAAAATAACAAAAGACAAAACTCTTCCCTCAAGAAATAATTTTGGGAAATTCCACTACACTTGACACATTTATTAGAGCAAGACTATTTGATCAGTAATACTGCAAAGGGAACTCGTTTACTACATGTGCCAAGCGTCCACGCCTGTCTATCTGCCTTGGTATGTGCTGCTGTTTTGTTTAGCAAGAGTTCAAATGTGTTCAGAGGCAGTCATTTGAGGGAGGCATTTTATTAATGCTTGTAAAATTCTGAGTTTAACCAAAATATTAATAGCATGAAACTTTGGCACTTGAACAGTCATCACGTGAGACATTGTTTCAGCCTAATTTCGACATTAAAAATCGAAAAAAAATTATTTCTTGAATTAATTCACTATTTCATTTGAAGTTATATTTTAGTATCTCAATATGGAGTTTTAATTTGCTAAGTGCTATAATCATCAAAATTATACATTTTAAATCTGAAATACTTCACTTTGAGTGTGTGCAGTGCATCTCTATAACTTTACTTTTTGAATTGAACTACCTAATAAAAGATTTACACTATTCACGTGTGAGCATGATTGACATGGACCCGTGAATGCCAGTGACGTGTGCGAGAATGTGATTGACGTGCTCTTGTGAACGCATTTGAGGAGTCTTTATGAGAGCAAGACTCGTGCGTGTGAGTGTTCACGAAGCTTTGAGAGCAAGACTCGTGTGTAGGAGAGGGTTTGAGTAATGTTTATGAGCGTGTTTGAGTAGTCTTTATGAGAGCAAAACTCGTGCCTATGAGTGTTTGAGTAGTCTTTATGAGAGCAAGACAATTGCGTATGAGAGGATCTGAGTTGTTTATGAGAGCCTTTCAGTAGCTTGTGTGTGTGAAAGCATTTGAATAGTAAATGTGAGAGCTAATCCTAAATAATGTCCCTAACAGCCCCTCATATTTTTGTTTGATTGGGCTCCTCTCGGCTACCGATTTTTGTTCACATTGGTGACGACAGTTTTTTTGTTTTGTTTTTTTTTTTGCTCTGCTTTCTGGCATTTCCAGCCAACTTCACTCAATCTTTTTAATTGTTTGCGTAGGCAACATTATATTGAAATTTGGAGGTGTTCGTTTGAGCGCGCGTTTGATTTGTCTTTGACATTCGAGCCAAGGCGGTTGTGTCAAGTGGTGTCGAAAATGGTCACTAATGAAGTTGCACATGCCCTTCACACAATTCAAATTGCAAGATACATTTTATTTTTATAGACTTACTTTCAAATTCAAATCCAATAGTGATCCTAATAATGTAGTCTTTGAAGGTCCAGTCATTTGTAATGTAATAAGTGTGAATCACCAGGATGAAAGCTGATATTTGTCAGCTTGTTAGTGAGTTGGCTGATCCAAGACTAATTTGTGCAGGCATTACTAAACTTTATTGCGCTATGGCAAATATTATTATTATACATGAGAAACAATCTTACGGCTGAAATAATGATCTTGTCTCAATTTACTCACAAACTGACTTGATGAATCTGGGTCTGTTTAGTTGAACACAAACTATAATTCTGTTATACGTATGAAGGGAAACATGGATACACAGGTTAACTCGACCATGTGCTATCTAGTAGAAGAGCATTTAATTTTTTTACCCGTCCCTCTCAACCGCTGACATAGATGAACAAAGATACATTATTTAAATGGCCATCTGTCAGTATAAAACACATAGACACGTAAAATATGTTAACTTCACAGATTAGCTAGCACAGCTAGCTGGTCGAACATTAAGCTTCATGTCGATTATGTATTTGAGAAGACATTAAATCAATAGACAATACAGAGAGCAATTTTGGGACAAGCATGGGCCCGTATCAGATTCTGGATGTTATGATAACCATGAGCAAAAATATCGCAGTATCACGGTGTTGCAATTACAGCTAAAAGATTTATTATTTTGAAATGTTTGGGTAAATAAGAGCCTTTTTCCATTGAACGCACTCCATGCATACTTTAATAAATGGAAAAGGAAGTGTGTCTTTCAAAATATCAAAATGTAGTACAACAGTAAAAGTACTTAAGAGAAAATGAGTGTAGCTACGTCTATGGTCGTCTCTGCTGTGTGAAATAACATCAGAGCGGAAACGAAATGATTACTTGGCTAGTTACAGTATCTGCCTCGGTAGCAACTTTCATAGCTGTTTGTAAATGTTCATCTCAAGACAGCGTTACACTTAGAAATTAACGTTACCTTGAATTTGTAGAAGACTGAAGAATCAAATGGAAAAACAGTAAGTACAGCGGTAACTGAGCATGCCTTCTTGTTCCAGGTGACTACGTATTGTTACGCTGATATGCAAACTAGTTAATTAAGCGCCGTTCATAACCTTAAAACGTTGTATGTCTGAACCGTCATAAACTGAGGACCCCTGTAAATGTCAACAACATGGTTATGTTTGTAATCATGAGGCAGCTCATGTTTAGCATAAGTGCGACAACAGCTCCCGTGTGGTCACAAGACCTTGTGTACTGCACATTGGCGTGTTCTGTACGATCTCTCTTCTTCCTTGCAAGGAGAGACCTTCTAAAAAATTACTTTTTTTCCATTTCAATGTGGGACATTTTGCACTTCGGCATACGATTAGCATGAAAATAGCAACAAGAGGGCACAATGAATAAATCAAGACGTTGACAGACGAGTGTGACGTGGGAGAAGGAAAACAACGCACTGGGGAGAATTGAACTCTGGCTAATGTCAGTAATCGGGGAGAAAATCTACAAGGCATTGGCTCCTTTCAAAAGCAGCCCATTAAATGCCATTACCCATTGGCTCTTGTGTCTCCTCGCCATTCCTCAGTCACTGCAGCAACCGGCGCTATTTACTGGAGAGTGTTCATTAACAGTACCTCGCAAGCTTGTTTCCTTTCTCGAATTCTGATTATCTGGCAGCTCTGGCGAATGTGGCGATTGTAGTGAAGCAAATAATTGCTGGGCATGAATTACTTTCGCCTTACACAGGCGATGAGCCACACCATTAACAAACGAGAGAATTCAGGTGATGCGTATGTTTCAAAAAAATAAAATAAATAAATAAATAAAAAGTAACCGCCCTCTGCGCACTTGGAAAGGTGACATATTTTATTTCTATACCTCTACAAATAAACAGGAACACTCATTAGCCAGATGGGAGCTTTTTACATAATGCAGTCAATTAGGACAGGAATGGTCTTGATTAATTGATCATGGATAACACATTGGTACATTGTCTGTCATTTGTGTT